>NW_015168684.1:291362-339224 GCF_001447785.1 Gekko japonicus
AAAATACAGCTATGGCTTACAGTATTTATCTAGCTTTGTAGGGCTGAAGCTTTTCAAAGAAAATCAACAATACTCAACAAGGCATCCACTCAGTATCACAGCCCTCCATGGAGAAGGATTAATAGTTACATATTATTTCTGTAAAACATTGTGCTGATAATAGAAAAGCAAGAATCCTTATTCTGCAGTGCATTCCTTTCTTTTTTATGTAGACGCAAGTCATGAGGAAAATGTACTTTTATGGCATAAAAGACTGGTTGTTTTTTCTTGGCTTTTAAATGGCAGGGAAGAACATTTTTACCCTGCCTATTTTCTTTGACAAGTTTCCAGTTTATATACGTTTTTAACTGACATATACATTATATGCTATTTTACTCTATTCCAACGCCATTTTTATAACATTTGGACAGCATTTATATGATTTATTTATGCAAATGCAGCTCATATTTTTGACAGCAGTATTGTTATAGAATTTCATTAGGTCCAGAAAAAGAATGCATGGTCTTGCTTCAAGTTTGGAGAAGCTGCCGTTATGATATGGACTGTTCCCTTGTGATACTGAGTTGCTAGGCTTCAGAATGACTGTGGCTGCAATCCTAAGAACATTTTCACTGAATTGGACTGAGTAGGCCTGCTTGTGACCCAAGTTGCCTGTCAAACAACACCCTCCATAATTGTAACATGCAGTCATGATACATGCAAAAACAAGAGTTGTTTAAAGATGTCTACTAACATCCTAAGCCGGGGTGAGCAAATTGCAGCTTGGTAGCAGCATACGGCTCTTTCACACAGTCTAATTTGATGTTAATAGAAAGCAAATTTGCATATTTTTTCAATAAAAACGTGTGTGTAATACTTGTTCATGTCTTGCAGCTCTCAAACATCTGATGTTTAGAAGAAGAAGAAGAGATTGGATTTATACCCCACCCTTCACTACCCAAAGGAGTCTCAGAGAGGCTTACAAACTCCTTTCCCTTCCCCTCCCCACAACAGACACCCTGTGAGGTAGGTGGGGCTGAGAGAGCTCTGACAGAAACGGCTCTTTTTCAAGAACAGCTGTGCCAGAGTTATGACTTGCCCAAGGTCATCCAGCCAGGTGCAAGTGGAGGAGTGGGGAATCAAACCCGGTTCGCCCAGATTAGAGTCCGCACACTTAACCACTACGCCAAACTGGCTCTCTGTGTGGCTGTTATGTTAAGCAAGTTTGGCCACCCCGTCTAAGCAAATAGTATATGAATCCACTGGAAAACAACTGTATCCCACAGGTATTGGTGTTGCATGTGAGTACTGTATGGTTGCCAACCACCAGGAGGAGACTGGAGATCTCCCAGGGTTACAACTGATCTCTAGACTACAGAGATCAGCTCTCCTGGAGCAAATGGCTATTTGGAATGGTGAACTCTATGGCATTATACCCTGACCTCCCCAGGATCTCCCACAAAATCTCCAGGAATTTCCCAACCTGGAATTGACAACCATAGAAGTACTGCGGGGGGCATGACAAGTTACAGGCCACAACCAATGAAAATACAAACACACAGTTGTTTATATAGCCATTCTTTTTGTGGTTGACATAGTATAAGCTGACTTTCTTCCCCATTTATTTATGTTTCTCATTAAATGTCTATACCACTCTCCCCACAAGCAGGTTCAGAGTGGTGAAGAAGAAGTTCATACAAAAATACATTAAACAGTCTAAAATACCAAGCCATAAAACCTAACAACTATATGGCACCATAATGCAAATTTTCTAACCCCAATTTACATTAACATGGGGGGGGGGGGAGAGAAAGCAGCTAATAGTCCAGTTGCTGTTAAAACTGTTGTTTAAAACCATTGCTGTCCTCAACCAGGGCCCTAGTGTTAGTAGGCAGAGAGTTCCACCAAGCTGGAACCGGGGCCAAAAAGGCCCTTGCTCTGGTTGAGAACAACCAGATGCTCTTTAGGTCAGGGACTTCCAGTAGGTGTTGATCTCCTGAGCATAATGCTCTCTGCAAGGCATACCAGGAGAGGCAGCACCATAGGTACTTTGGTCCCTGACTGTTTAGCCTCTTCAAGGTCAAAACGGTCCAAGTTCTGAATAGTCTAAATCATTGCTTAATTTTAAAGGTGTCCCAGGATGTGGTAAGTAATTTCCTCATGAGACTCATTCAGCCTCCCCAAAATGCACAGAAATTACCTCAAAAAGAATTCACCAAATAAAAACAGCAAATATCAGAACACACTGCATGTGTTTCCCCCCCCAGAAGTGTTGTGCTCAGAAAGACATACAAATAGATAGAGGAAGATAGAGGGGAAAGTATACTGATGGTTATAAAATTCAAATATTCAGGGGTAAAGACATGGTGATTGAAGATTTGGATTACTGGAGAGAAAGTTGAAGTGCATAAAAGCTTTACTAGTTTGGTAAATCTTAGGAAGTTCTTACTGCAACTATATTTTAAACATGGTAGCTAATATAAGAAGGCTAAGACTTACTGGGGGTATAGAATGGTGTAGTATAGCCCAATCTCATCAGATCTCAGAAACTATGCAGGACCAATACTTGGATGGGAGTCCATCAAGGAAGACTTTGTAGAGGAAAGCAATGGCAGACTGCTTCTGCTATCATTTTCTTGGGAACTCTGTGGGGTCACCACAAGTCAGCTGCAACATGATAACACTTTACAGACATATACACAGAGAGAGAGAGAGAGATTTCAATAATGCTGCAATGAGAATAATGGCATTTATATAATGTCATTTAGCACACCATCTTTTGGGGCCCATAGGGTTCTTTGGTGACTATACCAGAGGCTGAAATTGAACAGATTTTGCTTTTTCCAGCATGGAAATGATGTGTTACCCCACCTACCCTCTTGAAGTCATGTCCAGGATGCTTTATATTTCAGTGCCGTAATAAAATGTCATCAAATCATGTTAAAATTATTTACACTCCCCTTTCAAAAAAAAGTGGATGGGTGAGTGGCAAAGGATGAAAGTTGAAGCTTAATGGATACAAGGTGTTGTGCCTGCAAATCATGAGTCTTTTTCACAGTTGTAACATTACGTCCCTAGCAGCATTAACTTGTCAGTTTGCTGAGATGCGAGGCAAATGACCAACGAGGTTCATCATTATTTCCTAGTGAAGACTGTTATTTCAAGATAAACCAAAAGAGAAGAATGGTTCCTGTTGTTTCTGAAGTGTTGTAAATATAGACAGTGCTTAATGGATCCAAACTGTATAGCCTTGCCTGAGAACAGCTTTCTTATCTTGAATAGCCTCCTGGCAAAAGCATTTGCATTGTATTTTGAGAAATTTAATGTGCCTAGCAACCCTTGTTTTCATTAATACTGTGGTCAGTACTGAATGGCCTTTCTAGTAGGCATTTTAAAATAAACTGAGGTACCAAGGGACTTGGTTTGCAGATAGGAGTGCCAGGCAGGGAGTGTAATATCCAAAAGTCCATTTCATGTTTTGTTGCCATGAAGCCACTTCAGATGGCAGTATTAAAGACTCTTTAATATCACTGTTTTGCTGAATTGTAAAGAGCATGTGCCAGAGCAATGGACAGACCTGTGTTCCTAGGAGAAGTGCCCAATGCTGGACTATGAACTATACACTGTGGCCAAGGGAAGCCTTGTGTCAGAGAAGTATGCCATGCCAGATGTGGACCCGGGACTACAGAAGCCTTCTGCCCCTGCACCTCTGCATCAGCACAAGGACTGTGATACAGACAGCAGCCCTGGACTCCATGTGCACAGAGACAGTAGCAGCCCTGAAGAGAATCCATGTTCTGACAGAGGACCAGTGTTCCTACACAGAAGCCATGACGAGATCTCTCCTTCACCACATAGCACATTCCTCCTCCCTTCCAAGCCATTCTTTAACCAAGACTGTTGCTCAGTTTAAGACAAAAGGAGTCATTAAGCCTTCCTGCCACCCATCCAGATAATGCCTCTGCTGCTCAGATTGTTAATATAAAGCACCAGACCAGCAATGTGATTGGATCCCTTCACCCTCTCCTTTGTCTCACCCCCTTCCCCAAGAGGTGTCACTCTCAATTGCCCAACTGTTAATTCCTTTGTGTCCCCCCTCCAGTGTGGTAGTTTTTTTCTAACACTTCCTGAGAACCAGTGACCACATGGCCATCACCTCAGGTCACAATTTAGCTATTTAAGGGGAGCTCCCCCTGAGCTTGCTTTCTTCTCTTCACCTTCTATCTACTCTCTAGGCTTCATTCCTGACCAGTTTGGAACCACTCCATGTGTGTTGCTGGTCAGCTCATGATATGCCCCCCCCCTTTAGTTCTTTTCTTGCTGCATGATCTACTCATCTTGCCGGACAGGTAACGTATTACCCACCAACGATACTCCTGCTCATGCAAACGTTGCTATCCTTTCAACTCTATATTCTTAGTCCTCTATTGTGAGTGTGAATGCTTGATTATTATTTGTATGCCTGAGAATCACTAAGTAAAGAAATCAATTATTTTAGTAAGCTTGTCTATTCCTTGTCTATTCATGGGCTCTGGGAATCCTGACTCTGGTATACATGGCTTATGGTCCTATATTTTATACCTATTGCCATTTAATATTCACAATTCCACAAGTTTATTAATAAAATAAGGCAATTTGGCTAACAGTTTAATTATAGTTCCAGGGCACCAGAATCTACAAGAGTCCCAGCCCAGGTTTTACTGGTGCCTCTGGGTAAGGTCGCTAGACAAGATGCTATGAAGGACTTTGGTAGGCCTATGTGTCCTTTTCTTCATTTATTCTAAATAATTTATACTTTGTGCACTCAAGAAAATATACCTGAGTGACTGTGGCATCTTACAGGGAACACCCAAGCAAACATGAGTATCAGTGGAACAATGTGTCCCATTCCCCCCCCCCCCACAAATAGCCTCAGTGAATTCTCAGTGTGCTCTGCCTAGTAGCAGTGAAATACTAAAATACCAGTGGCTGTAACGTGAGGATCAGGTCCTGTGAGATCTCAAAATGGGGTGGCAGATGTCATTGGAAGTCTAAGAAAGCACTGGCTGCAGCATTGAGATGAAATGGGATCTCCCCACCCACCCAAAAATACCATCCTAAACAGAGTCATACTCTTCTAAGTTCATTGAAATTGAGGTGTAGAAGATATAACTCTGCTTAGGATTGAACTGTAATCAAGACATAGGTGAGCAGGCAGTTTTCTACTCAATACTCATCAGGTTTAGCCAGGTGCTGGAAAACCTTGTGTATGCAAATATTCCAGAGGAGTATTTATCCTAAGGTAAAGGATAGGTCATCTTGACCCGGATGGCCCAGTCTCATCAGATCTTAGAAGCTAAACAGGATTAGCCCTGGTTAGTATTTGGATGGGAGACCACCAAGGAAGTCCCGGGTTGCTATGCAGAGGCAGGCAAAGGCAAACCACCTCTGAACAACTCTTGCCTTGAAAAACCTATGGGATCACTATATTGGCTGCAACTTGACAGCATGAAGGACAGGACAGGAAGGAAGGTGGCATGGTATAGCCCAGTCTCATCAGACCTTGGAAGCTAAGGAGTTTTGGTACTTGGAAGGGAGAACACCAACAAAGACTCTGCAGAGGAACACAGTGGCAAAGCCACTGAAAGCCTCTTGCTAGGGTTGCTGTAAGTTGGCTGCAACTGAGCAGCAGTTTACACATACACACATAGGACAGGTCAAAGTCACATCATGGTGACATGACCATGTCAGGAATGAAGAAAAGGATCAGGTCTTCTCAGCATGGAAAGAAACCTGAAGCAAAGTAAAAAAAAAAAAGATCCTTGTCCATAAAATAAATAGATGTGAAATCGGTATTCATTTTATTTAAGGGCAAAAATTGAGCCAGCTTCCTAATTAAGCACCAACATACCTCCATAGCAAATGTTATCAATTATTTTTTATACAGCAAGAACATCACTACCTAGAACATACTGAACTTAATTCAAGTGCTTGTGAATGTCATCATTGAGGGCATGGCATAAGTTAAATAAGGATTCATGATAGATGAGGTAATGGAATTGCATCTAATTGCCTGTCAAATGGGTTTGGAAATGTTCTTAAAATGTCTTTCATACCCATTCCAAGCTATCTGAAAACCTGGGTTTTGCAAGGTTTTAGTTCCCCTTTAAATACATACCTGCACAGTTTCCATCCCGTTTTGACTATTCTTTTCACTCTAAGCTCTTCAATTTTATATTCACTTGCAGTCATTAAGATGGATAATATCCCAGTAACTTTGACATCGATAGCATGGTGACATAAAGTGCCTGCAACAAAGCAGAGATACAGTGGAACACCTGACGCAACTGGATCATGTGTACAAGGTTAGCAACACTGTTGCTTCCCTGCTCTGCATTACAGGCTAGTAGCACTGTGAAGGGAAATAAGCACATTTCAAGGAAAACAGCCATTCTGTTAAAGAGTCTGTAGTTTAGTTGTAGGCCACATGGTGTGCATGGAAAATGTATCTGGTTGATTACCTAGCAACACCAATTAAAGGGTCTCAAGGATCCAGGCTAAGAGGAACTGCTGCCTGAGACCTTGGAGAGCTACTGGTACTCAGAGAAGACAGTATTGAACTGCTTCATTGGCCTGGCTCAATATAAGGAAAATTCACATCATCCATTGTTGGACTAGGGTGACTCAGTATCAGCATGCCTGCATGGCGAGGGGGGGCACTATAGATGTGTATATGTGTTATCTCAATGAATGAGATTTCTCTATCTGTGTTAACCTGTAAGCTTCTCTCTGACCTCTCCTAACTTCCTGTAGCCTTTATCTCCCTCTCTCCTCATGGCTCTTCAAGGAGCACGGTATTGCTTGTAGACGCCATACCCTCTTAGTTCCACACATGAGCTGACAGATTAACTGGCCATTTGTGATAGGGACTAGTACACTTTAGATAAGGTTTCTCTCTCCCCTTTCAACTGCAACATGAATTGCATCTACCTCAATAAATTTAAGTTTCCTCTTTTGCAATATGCTACTTGGGAGTTTCTTTATTGCATGCAATACCATGCCTCTGTGACTGGACAACTCTGCTATATTAACTAATACATATCTCTAGTACCTACATCTTTGTATGGAAGCAGCCACATGGCATTTGTTTGCAATTCTATTGCTGGGAATTAGTGCCTAAGGCTTATTTCACACGTTTCAAATGTGGTGACATAAAAGCATATTCTTAGATTGTAGCACTTCATATTCCACATGGTCTTTCTCCTGAAAAATGATATCTTATGTATATAATAATGATACCTTGTATAATCCTGCATATATTGTATATTGCTGGAGTATTATTATTTTCCCTGGAGAACAGTTTTAGCCAGGGACATTGAACAAACATTGATCGGATATTTTTGTTCCAAATTTGGACTGAATGCCATGTCAAACATCTGCAACAACTGCTTCTACAGATTTTCCTGCAAAAATTGCTTCATATTTTAAAGATTTAATGAAGGCAGTCAATCCCAGCATCATATTGCCTTGATGCAGGATGAGAGTGAGTTGATTGTCTAGGAAATAGTGGGAAATAGTGGTCCTTACACTGAAAAATAACTACAACTCCCATGAGGCAGTGTGAGAATGTGCATGTGCAAAATATTTCTGATCTGTACAGTTCACCAGCCTCTGCTACTAAAAATACCAGGTCATGCTGATATGGTGGGTTGAGAATGCAAGCCATACAGCACCCATACACCTCATTTGTTCTTGGAACAAACCTTTAACAGGAATTGGCAGATGTTGCAGGCAGGCAGTGTGAGGAATGTACAGGCATAGCTTCCTCAATATCTGGACAGTTTGCATGCCTTTGGCATTAATGAACACCTCATCAGGCAGTAAAAAGAGACACAGAGACACTTTCCATCTGTAACTTACTGTAAAAAGAGTGATTTTTTTAAAAAAGAATGTTGTGAATTGTCAGCAAGAAGACAACAGAGGAGGCAGTGAGGGTGGGGAAGAAAAATGCAGGAAAGCTAATTAGCTCTGCTTAAATGTAAGAAATGTAATTCCATTTGGGATGTACAATTACTAAATTCTTGTATGTTGACATTATATTCAAAAACGACAATGCCCTTTTGTTTAAGAGAAGGCTCTTACAAGTTCACTCTTGATCACTAAACCATAAAATCCATACGTAGGGATGAAGAAATTGTCCCCCATATGTAATTGGCTCATTTTTTACGTTTTTTTTTTTTGGGGGGGGTAAGAATTCTTGTAAAAAAACCTTGAGGGGCTGGATCCTTTGTATTACAAGCAGAGAAAAGCTCACACAACTGGACTTTCCTGCTTCCCATTACTGCCCCTGAGCATCCTGAAGTCCTGCTCCTGCAGTGACAGGACCGTCGTGAGGAGTAAGGATGGAAATCTGCAGAGGAAAGGGGCAATCAGAAAAAAATGTTCTTTCTTCCGTCAATGTTAGTGCCATTTCACTGGCACAAGTTCCATTATGCTGACAGAAGAGCAGCAATGATCCAGAGCAATTGGAATGAATTAGCTACCCCTATTATACGGGGTATAAAGATTGAAGGTCAAAGAAGACGGGGACGGCAAAGGATGAGATGGTTAGACAGTGTCATAGATGCAACGAACATGGGGTTGAGCCAACTTCAGAGGACGGCGGAAGACCGGAAGGCCTGGCGTGATCTGGTCCATGGGGTCGCAAAGAGTCGGACTCGACTGTGTGACTGAACAACAACAACAAATTATACGGGGGGGGGGTACAATTTTGAGAAAAGTGACTCTGGATACTTTCCCTCTTAGGTTATTGTAACCTGTGCAGTAGTAAACAGTGTGCCCAAAGTACAGCCACTTACCACTTATAACTTAGCTTCTGGGGTGAAAGCATCTGGATAGAAATAAAGCCTAGATAATGTACTTATTTTTGCCATTGGGATATTTTTATACCCCATGATATACTAATAATATTCCATCGGGGTATTTCCCCCCACCACCTCATGAGTTTATTAATAAAACAGTGGACCAGGGAACCATTTTAAGTGCTCTGGAGAGATACATGACAACTACTAGAAATAAATAATTTCACGGGACATTTTTATTGCAAGATACATGGGGAATTTGGTTTTATGGAAAGATACTGCAAAAGCTATATTGGTGGGATGAGGGTAGGGATCCCACTCCCAACCTTTATTGGGGCTCCACTAGTGCCAGTGCCAAAAGTTAGGAGTTTGGGAGTGCTCTTGGATGCCTCCTTAGCGATGGAGACTCAGGTAGCAGCCACTGCCAAGTCAACCTTTTACCATCTTCGGCTGATTAGGCAGTTGGTTCCCTTCCTCGAACATAACAACTTGGCAACAGTGATCCATGCAATGGTCACCTCAAGACTGGAGTACTGTAGTGCTCCCTACATGGGGCTGCCCTTGTCTCAAATCCAGAAGCTACAGCTAGTGCAAAATGCTGTGGCCAGGGTTTTGATGGGCCTCCCTATGTGGGAGCACATCCAGCCTGTGCTGAAAGCACTGTACTGGCTGCCGATAGCATACTGAATTCACTTCAGGGTGCTGGTTCTTACCTTTAAAGCCCTTTATGGTCAGGGGCCTACATAACTGAGGGACCGCCTCTCCCCACATGTTCCCCAGAGAGCACTGCATTCAGGGTCCCAAAACCAACTGGCCCTCCCGGGTCCCAAAGCCATGAGGCTGGCCATAACCAGGGCCAGGGCCTTTTTGGTGGCACTGTACTGGTGGAACAAGCTTCCAGAAGAGATCAGGGCCCTGCGGGACCTTATGCAGTTCTGCAGAGTTTGCAAGATGGAGCTCTTCCACCAGGCCTTCAACCAAGGAGCCGCCCCCAGTCACCGAAAGATATAGAGTCCTGTCCCCTGGAGCGACCATCAACAGCCTGTGCCTGCTGCACAAAGAAACAGATCAAAGAGCTGATCATCAGGATAGTCGATCAAATACACCAACATGATTGTTGCTGCCATCGCTAAGCAACATTATTAATATTAGATCTAATGTTTACTAGCACTTTATGATATTGGATTGTTTTAGGTTTTATGATTGTTTGTAATTGTTACTTATGTGTTTTATGTGTACCTATCTTTTCTGTAAGCCACCGAGAGCCTAGTCCGCAAGGAGGGCAGGGTATAAACTAGATAAATAATAATAATAATTTAGAGATGAGATCTAACTTTTTGAGAAGTTCACCTTAGGAGGAAAAACCGTTACCAAGGAATATCCTATTAGAATTCCCTTAAACTCTCTGAAAAGTGTTTCTGATCCTACAACACACAGGTTAGGAGATCCAACTTGATATATATATTAGGTTGATGGAAGGGCAGAAGGAGCTCATACTAGAGATACGTGGTAAAGCGCTAGTTTGCCATAGGTCTGGAAGATCTAAATTCGACTCTAGTCTAAAGCATCCTGGATAGTTTTAGCAAATCACTCTTTCTTGACCTTTATGTCTCATCTAATATAAAAATAACCAGAAATGCTTACCTCCAAGTAAAAACTGATTTTTCTTTTAACAGCTGCGTTTGTAGGCAGCATGAAACCAGACTGAACTGGTCATGTCTCTGAAATTTCCTTGAAGAAGAATATAAACTCAGAATGCATCAGGAAGTTGTAATAAACTTTATGTGAATTTCTCTGTTTTGCATTTGTGGAAAACAATTTTATCCCCCCCCCCCATTTGTGAATGATAAAGTACTCTTTGACCAGTAAGTCATTCAAATCAAACTACATAATTTTGGGATACTTTACACTGAAATGTGAAGATCACTATGATAAAAACTGCAAAGTGTTCAATAGTACCAAATCCAGCCTAACAATATACTGCCTACTTTGTACCCCATATATTTTGATCTTGCTGGTTGAGATCTTGCTAAATATATCGTAGGCCCCGGTCACACGGGCAGGAAACTGCGGAGGAGAAGTGTGGCTGTTTGCCCCGGGGCAAACTAACATGCAGTAAAGCGATCAGACCTACTGTGGAGGTTCTGTGGAGGTACTGTGGAGCTTCCGTGGGTAGGGAGAGGTGCCGATCACAACACACGCCTGCGCGCAATGAAGAAGCGCGCGGCGCGGTGAACTGGTTTTCTTTTTTGTGTACACTACGAATGCGCATGCTCCGTTGGGTGCGTGTGCACATCCACGGAGACTTGGGGGAAAAAAAACCCTTTTCCACAAGGGGACATGGGCGGGCGCCGGATGCCACCGGAAACGCAATCAGACGCCCACCCTTGCCCCGCAGTTTCCGGAAACTAGTACCTCCGAGGTACTAGTTTTTTGCTGCGCTTTTTCGGCAGGAAGCCTCGGTTGTGCCACGGAAGCGCTATGCTTCCCAGATGTGCTGGTGAGATCGCGACTGGAAACTCCGCCTGTCTTCCGTATCTCTTGCGTGGCTAATGTTGCGTGTGACCGCAGCCATAGTGGAAAAGCAACACACAACAAGGGCATTATTAACTGCCATTAAAACCATCAAAACTTAATGTTAGACAACAAACTTACAGGGTCCCCATAAACATAAGCAGCATAACATTAAATGAAGTATATGGAAGGTAAAGATACAGTTGGAAATATTTGCAGGCTGCTTCTTAGCTTAATTTTTCACATTAATTTGCAACGTGACAAAAGCGATACTCAAATATACATATATATTATGCATGCAAATGAACTTCTAATTTAGTTATCCTGAAGTACAGCAAGGTTAACAGAATTACATTAAACCTATTACCACTGAAAGCAAGTGTTATATCTTTTTTATGTTGCAATTTAGCAGATTTAGCACCAAAAGCATTCACACAGTTTTGTTTCAATTCACCCCTCCCCCCCAGCTAAACAGAGAAAATATGCTGCCTCTAGGCTTTTAGAAATGCACTGAAGACTCCTAAAACAATAAAGGTTTATTGCTGGTTTGTACATACATCAAAGTAGCTTCAAAAAGAATGAAGGTAAATGTAACAACTCCCAAATGTGCATGGTTGTTAAATCTATAAAAAATTACAAAGCTGATATTTGGGGTTACAACTGATGGAATAGTAAGTAGGTGCTCTGTTTACAACATCACTTACCCTAGAATGACGCCCCACTGAACTCATTTTATCTTCTGGTTTGTTTACATATGCTATGGATTCATGAGGTCGAAATGAGTCACAAAAGTCAAGATCTTGATTCAAAGCCCTGACTGTCTGCTTGTGTTGATAGGAAAGTTCTACTTTCTCAATATATTTTCCACATTGGTTTAACTGCCAATGAACCTCTGTCGAACTGCCTGCAAAGATCAGCTCACATGATAAATTCTGGGATATGTTTCTGGATGTGTAAAGGTAAAGGTAAAGGTTCCCTTGCTCGAAAGCCAGTCGAATCCGACTCTAGGGTTGCGGTGCTCATCTCCGTTTCAAAGCCGAAGAGCCAGCGCTGTCCAAAGATGTTTCCATGGTCATGTGGCCGGCATGACTAAACACCAAAGTGCATGGAACACTGTTAACTTCCCACTGAAGTGGTACCTATTTATCTACTTGCAATTTCTTGCTTTCGAACTGCTAGGTTGGCAGGAGCTGGAACTAGAGACAGGAGCTCACCCCGTCTTGCGGCACCCGGGTCTTGAACTGCTAAACTACTGACCTTCCACAGCCTGCAGTTCAGCGCCTTAACCACTTGAGCCACCTAGGTGAGATGGAGTCTCTGAGTTCAACCTTGGGATATGCTGCAACTTCGTTGAATGAGTTATCACTGGGGAACTCCTTTTAACAGGAGTTAGTATTACTGTGGCATGAGGGAAAGAGTGGCTCCTTGCCCCCCCTTTCTGACCAGAAAAGTACCTGGGGAGGCATTATTTACTGACATGCACTCCAGTGCTGTTTCCAGCCTTTCCGCCTCCATATGATAGTGGTCCTGACTCAAACTAGGCCTATGCAGTGTTGTTAAAAGAAGTTCCCTAGTGGGAACTCACTCCACAGAATGGCACACATCCCCGGGATGAAGTCAGAGAAGTCATCTCTTCTAGTATGGTCCTTAGTTTCCATGGGGCACTAGCCAGATTTTCCTGTTAATAGAAGGTCAATCCAACTGAGATGCATGACTGACTCTTCAGTGGTTTCTTCATTGTAGGCAGGGTTCATGAGCACCCCCAAGCTCTTATCCTGTTCTGAAAAAGTCAGCATCACTCAATCAGGGACAAGTGGATTCAGTCTCTCTAGAATATCAGCTTTCCTGACCAGCATTACCTCTGTCTTGTCTGGGTTCAGCTTCTGTTTGTTAGCCACCTGACCACAGCCTCAAAGCACTGGTTCTGGACCAAGACTGATGTGTCCAGAGGCTTGGACAATGAAACATAGAGCTGGGTGTGATCTGCATATTGATGACACCCAACCCCAAATTTCTGCACTGTTAACTACCCATTCAAATACAGGACCCAAGCTTGGGAGGGAAAATACATTTTGCTGGTTTCCAGGGGTCCCGGCTCAGGGTCTGGCCCAAACTGATTTTAATATAGTCCAGTAATGTCACCTCACAAATGAAATAGATCTTTTGCTTTCTTGACTGAAGACACTGTATGTATGGGGTAGGACTGTTGGGGCACATTACAACTGTAATAGGCCCAGAGCAATGAGTCTCAGAAACAATTAAAATACAATCCCAAGCAGCTCTTTCTTTATATTCTTTTTCCTAGCCTATGACACCAAGGTATCAATGACCAGAATATTTTATACAGATCAAATTATTTTAAGGGCATCTATTGACTTCCTGTAACAAAAGCTACTGTACACTATATTTGCAATGGTGCAAAGGGGTGGATAAGTCTAAGCCTCATGAAACATATTTTTGCAGTGTTCAAGTAGTAGAAATATTTAGGGATGCATCTCACAAAAGATTCTCAGGAAAAAAAGGATTTATCTGCTTGAGTACAAATAGTAGGATTTAGCTTGGCCAGTGTATATTAAACATTATAAAGATTTAGCAGCTTTCTGAAGAAAACAGTCAGCACTTTACAAGTAAGCCATGCTTACTCCTAATCTCTGCCCTTTTGTAAGAAAAAAATATCTACCATGAGCAGAAGAGGGGTTGGGTTTAAAACTAAAACTATTATTCTGTGTCTGTACATAAAAATGAGAAAGCTAACTAAATGAAATTGGGCAAATATTTAAAAGAAAACCATTTCCCAGTCATTTTTTTTTAAAAATGAACCTGTTTAAAAGGAAGAATTGTAAAACCTGAAAGTGAAGTACCAAAATCAGTTGGGAAGTTCCCCTGCCCACAGGGCTAGATTTATTCACCGGTTAAAAGTTAGCTAGAGTTTATGGCCTCAGATTTTAAGATGCAGCTGAATGGGGGGGGATCACAACCTCAATATTACTATATTACCATTTTGTTGGTAATAGTATGAAGCCTCTTCAACTTTAAATGGTTTAGACCTTAATGTATCTTAATCCTACCCTTACCTGCACAAGGCTTTTACACCATTCCCATTAAGTTTAATTGAGCTTGTACAGGAGACCATTCAGAGATTTGGAGCCATGCTCTTTCCAAGGATGCTTTATGAATGCAAAATAATCAGCACAACAATAATTTTGTTTGGGTCATTCAGGGATAATTCATGGTACATGTGAGCAGTGCAGTAAACTCTTATCTTTCTTAGCTATGCTGTGACCAAGCTCTGGTTCTAATTATGTATCAGGCTCTGCTGCCTGAGGCTGTTTATTACTGTCACCACTTGATTACAATGTGACCAGAGAAGAACATTTATAGCATGGCAAAGCTTTATTAGGGTTCTGTGACATATATTTTAAAAGAGAACATCCTACTTCTGACATTTCCCTTACAGCAAACCATGCATTGCCCTGGATAACCCAGGCTAGTAGAGATGGGCACGAACCAGCTCATGAAGTAAAGTTTGTGACAAATTTTGGGCGGTTCATGCTTCACAAAGTCAAGTTCATGGCAGGTTACCCAGCACGAACTTGCAAGCTGTTTGTGGAGGTTCATGCTGGTTCATGAGCAGAGACATTTCCAGACAGACTCTCCAATCAATCAAAGGGTGATTTCTCACGAGAGCTGCCTCGCAGCACAGCGCCGTTTGCCTCGACACAAACGTGTCAATTTCACACCCGAAGCTCCGGGGCTGCATTTTGACTCGGGGCTTCACCCGATTTCCTCCGCAGTTTCGTGATCCTGGTTTTTGAGGATCATGAAACTGCGGAGGAAATCGTGCGAAGCCCCGAGTCAAATGCAGCCCCGGAGCTTCGGGTGTGAAATTGACACGTTTGTGTCGAGGCAAACGGCACTGTGCTGCGAGGCAGCTCTCGTGAGAAATCACCCAAAATGTTTACAGAACTTCAAAGCAACAACTTGGGTGGCATGTAGAGGAGCATCTGGGGGAGGTCCTTTGCAACTCTGATGTCTCTAGTTTGCACAAGATCTGTTCTATACACTCCTGAACCTCAGTCATTTTGACAGGTGCAGGTTCAGGAGTGTATAGAACAGATCCTGTGCAAGCTAGAGACATCAGAGTTGCAGGGGACCTCCCCCAGATGCTCCTTTACATGCCTTCCAAGTTTGGTGTATCTAACTTGCACAGCAACTAGTCTCTGGACTGTACCATTTCAGTTAATAAGGGGAAGCTTCCAAGATGGAAAACTACCCTATCCCTTCAACAGATTATGCTACACAGAACACCGTATTTCATGGAAAGTATAGACTTCAACCCTTCTTTACGACAGCTGTGGTTTCTTGATGAGGGTGATTTTTTGTTTGGAAAAGCAGTCAGTCATGACAGCTCCACCAGCTGTCTGAAGTGGTACAGGCCAGACTTCTGATTACCGGTTCAGAATTAATCACAGCCAAGCAGAAAAGGAGAGCATGATCAGAAGAATATCTGATTTGGACATCCTTTCCTGTCATATTGTATCAGATAAGTGGGAGTGGCTAACAGTGCCACCCTAAGCACCCTAAGCAGACCTATAGCTTTCCAACCCCTTTGACTTCAGTGGGTTTAGTATACTGCAATGGTACAGAAAATAATATTTTATGGAAAGAAAAAACCCTATCCCTCTCTGTGTTTTATGGATCTTTTAATACCTCAGTGTTAACTGATCTGACCAAATGTACATTGCCCCCAGTAATAGTTGTTTCCTGAATCTGAGCTGCTCTTCCTGAACCTGCTAGAATCAATATGTACACTGGTGTTCAGGAGCAGTGTAATAGTTACCTTTAAATATTCATTTTAAGCCCACTTTTCTCCCAATGAAAACCCAAAGTTGCATACATAGTTCTTTCGTCCATTTTATCCACACAACAGCCCTCTGAGGTAGGTTAGGATGTGACTGGCCCTAAGTCACCTTTCCATGGCAGGTTGAGGATTTGAACCTGGGTGAACCTGGTCATAGTCCCACACTATAACCAGTATGCTATACCAGTTCTTCAGTGTTCTGCAATCACTCTCATTAGCCTCCTGATAAATACCTCAGGCTATGTCCATTATGTCAAGTACATCTGGTAGGAACAAAAAAGGGGGGGGGAAGACTGAACCTAAAACCTATAATTCAGAACCTATAAAGGTTAGTCAAGAATAGAAGAGGGCTAACTCTTAAAATCTAATTATGAAACCTAAAAAATATACATTTATTAAACACAAATTAAAATTAGGGCCCATTCATACCTCATATACAAATATAAAAACATACAAAGGCTGATGAAATAGACCTAACGCGTTTCGGCCTTTACAGGCCTTCATCAGAGGTCTAATACAAATAGAACATGTTGGCTGATATGTAAAAATATATACAATCATACATATACAGAATATGCAATAGAGACCAGAAAACAATTGCTGTAAAAATAAAAGAAATAGACAATTAGACACATATACTACAACTAACAAATACATAGTAAATATATTGTCAAACAAAAAACCATTGACTTACTTCCAAAGTTTAACCACTGGGCAAAGAAGAGAAATACAAAAATACAAATACAGCCTCCAGTGCAATCACATGTCCAGTAGTACTTCTCTAGAAACAATAAAAGTGTATGAGTCAATGTATTAAATAACTAATAACTGAATGTAAACAAAGAAAAATGAAAACAGTCACCTCTGGTCAACCTATATATTGTCCTGAGCTTGTACAGCCAAATGTTCCCAATGAAATGTTTCTTACGTTAAAAGCAGTGTTGATCAAAAAAGTGTTGGACCTATATAGTAAATTCAGGATTACACAATCCTCAAAGCATAATGTAATCCTTACCGGTGACTGCAACTTGTCATGTGATTACACATATACCTAAAGCATGACACAGTAAAAACCATTTAAAGAAACATTACAGATACCTAACTAGGTGTTAAATCATACATAGAAATGCTACTAACAACAAATTATATTGCACACCAATCTACTTGTTCGTTCTAACCATATGGTGTTATAGTGTTGAGAGCATAAATCCAAAACAATTCCCTTGCTTTCAAATGCTGTAGATAGTTACAAGGTCGAACATACTCCAGGGCAAAAAAAGAAAAGTCTTTATCAGAATGTCCTGCTAAAGCAAAATGATCGGTCAGGGGTGCTCCTTTCCTTTTGCGTCGAATACAACTCCGATGTTCTGTGATCCTGGTTTTTAATGGTCTTGACGTACAACCAATGTATGACGTACAACCAATGTATTTCTTTTGACAACAACAAATGATACAGTAGATAAGGCCCTTTGAATTGCAATTAAGGAATGATCCAATAGGATACTTTTTCTTTTTTGCTGAATCATAACACATGTTAGTACATAGCATTAAACCACACCCCTGACTGATCATTCCCTATCCTAAGGAGTCTCAAAGTGGATTACCATCACCTTCCCTTCCTCTCCTCACAACAGGCACCTTGTGAGATAGGTGGGGCTGAGAGAGTTTTGAGAGAACCATGACTGACCCAAGGTCACCCAGCAGGCTTCATGTGGAGGAGGAGTGGGGGAATCAAACAGGGTTCTCCAGATTAGAGTCCACCACTTGGATTAGAGTCCGCCACCACACTGGCTATCAGAAAGTGTTGGATTAGCATCAGGTTTCCTGGTATACCAGTGGTCACCAATAACATAAGCTGAAATCTATACATGGGGAAATGAATCTGATATGAAATCAGCCTCACATCATGTGACTTTTATTTTTAGAAATATTTCCTAGGACGCACACCAAGAATTAACTGTTTTACTCTTCTAAAGGGGAGTAGAATGAATATCTTTCATTGAGTGTTATGAATAGGAACTGACAATCAAAGTGAAATAAACTTAAGTCATTGGTGTAATTTTAGCTAGCGTCTGTTGTAACCAGTGTTCCCTCTAAGCTGAGTTAGTGTGAGCTAGCTCACAGTTTTTTTTAGCTTCCAGCTCACATGTTTTTGTCTTAGCTCAGGAAGGATGGCTCCAGAGCAAACAAATTTATGTAGTAGTCAAATCACTCGCTCACACCTTTAATGCCAGTAGCTCACAAAGTAGATTTTTTGCTCACAAGAGTCCACAGCTTAGAGGGAGCATTGGTAACTTAAAGCATATTATAATAAAACTTAAAATGAAAGTACTTTATAGTATATACATATCAATATATTGTAAGTTTAAGCTCATTAAAGCACTAAGCACACTAAGAAATGCAGCCATTTGTAATGTTTGTGGCTTATAAGCACAGTTTCTGTCCCCCCCCCCCCCCCCCCCCATATACACTGTAAATGGAATCTGACATTTCTAAATAAAATCAGCCTGGTTATTATGGTTTTATTTTGCTTCCATATGCCACAGAAGGTATTCTTTATCCATAAAATGGAAATGTTCCCATTTAACATAGCTGTATAAAACACAAACCTTCCCATTCATAGTGTAGCTTGAAGCTAATGGGACTCATGCTTGTGTGTCTGCATATATCTAGGGTTATGGTTAATTTAAAGTCCATTTGCCTTATTTGCACTGTTATCAGTTACTATAGGTGCTTTAATTTTGAATGGAGTTCATGGGAAATGGAAGCTAAATCTGATGTTCCTCCATTTTTAGAATGCTCATATGGTTCATAGGTTCAAACCTGGAATTTTCTTCCTTTTATATAATGTAAGCCACTCTAAATATATATCATAACAATTCAACTAAGATTTATTTTAGAAATAATAATGGAAGACTATTCATTGCCACTAATAATTTTACAAGAGACTCTACGAAGCATTTTCACACATGACATTTGTCATCAACCAGCTTTTAGAAGTCCAACAGAGACTGAAATTTCTAAAGGTGTCCTTGTGGTTTGATGGATATCTGCCCACGTGTTATGGTCCGTAACAATGTTATTAATCTACTTTGTTCAGTTCCTACCAAACTTCATAGCATTTATTGACATACTTGACTTGTGCAGGCAATGGCATTTTCTTCCTTTTCTTTTCAGGGAAAGAAGGTGCAAGATGAAGGCAGGATGGTAGAGCAGGTTCATGCTGGGAGAGCAGGCCCATCTACTTATGTGGAGACACCTAGTTAAAGCAGCAGCACCTGCCCAAAGCAATTCTAGGCTAAAGCAACAAGCCTCTCGTTCCCTGCTGTCATCTGTGTGGGGGGCATGTGATTTTGCTGATGTCACTATGTCACTTCCGAGTAAAAACTGTCATAGCCCTCTCTGACTAGCTCAGTGACCCAGACTTGGAGTTCTCAGAGGAAGAACCCAAGGAGCCAAGGCCACTAGCTGAGGAGGACCAGCACGAACAGGGAAAGCCTAACATGGCTAAAATGCCTGCCAATAATGACCCAGCAGCACCAGAGGCCATCCTGCCTGACCCAGAGGTTGCAGGTGGGTATCACCACCAGGTTGCATCCTCTCTGAAAGGAAGGGGAGTACAAGCTGGTCTGCATCTGTCATCCCCGGATAAAAGGCAGCATTGCTCTCCAGAGGGAATTTCAGAATTCTGGTGCCATGACCAATGTTCCCTCTAAGCTGTGGAGTCTTGTGAGCAAAAATTCTACTTTGTGAGCTACTGGCATTAAAGTTGTGAGTGAGCAATTTGGCTGCTGCATAAATCAGTTTGCTTTGGAGCCATCTCTTCCTGAGCTAAGACTAATATGTGTGAGCCGGAGGCTAAAAATCTGTGAGCTAGCTCACACCAACTCATCTTAGAGGGAACTATGGCCATGACCAAGAAGGCCCTTTTTTCAGGTTACTACCCACCTGACCTCAGATGGCAGGGGCACTTTAAGCAGAGCCTCTGAAGATGATTGCAAGGATCATGTAGGTTCATATGGTAGTAGGCAGTCCTTAAAGTAAAGAGATGGTTAGAGAGCATCTAGCTGCCTTAAATACTTTTAAATCTCCAGGGCCGGATGGCTTGCATCCCAGGGCGCTAAAAGAAACTGCAGATGTTATTTCAGAGCCTCTGGCTCTAATCTTTGAGATTTCCTGGAGTACTGGTGTTGTGCTGGAAGACTGGAGAAGAGTGAATGTTGTCCCGATCTTAAAGAAGGGAAAAAAGACGAACCCAGGATATTATAGGCCTGTCAGTTTAACATCAGTACCTGGAAAATCCTAGGGCAGATTATTAAATGCTCTGTCTGTGAGCACATTGAACGGAATGAGTTAATTGGTAGTAGCCAGCATGACTTTATCAAGAATAAGTCATGCCAGACCAACCTTATTTCCTTTTTTGACAGATTTACTAAAATGGTTGACTGGCAATTCTGTGGACATAGTGTATCTAGTTTTCAGTAAAGCATTTGACAAAGTTTCTCATTATATCCTTGAGGATAATAATAATAATAATCTTTCAATTTATTGATCGCTCAATCCTGCAGAGCTTGCTGGCTCTGAGCGATTTACAGTTACTCATTTTTCACGAGGGACTAACAATGCTTTGTGGGGTAAGGGAGGACAACATATATACATCTTAAATTGCACACATTCACAGCCGACAAGGGTTACGTTCAGATGCAGATGAGACATGATCCGGAACGGCATTTTTCCTCTGCCAAGTTTGATGCCATCAGCTTTTCTCCAGACTCCTTGAGTTGTAGTGCCACACTGCCATCGCCTGGCCGGACAGCCCATTAAAGGCTTTTCTTCACACTGAAGAGATCTCTATAGGCTTTCCATCATGCGAGCTAGACTTCTGTTCGCTGGCTAACACTGTTCCACCCCACGAAGGAGGGGGTTCAGTGTGCCCACTCTCTCTAAGGGGTGGTACCCATTTTATCTACTCGCCGAAGCTTTCGAACCGCTGGGTAGACGGCGAACTGGGGACAAGGTTGGGAGCTCACACCAGCGCAGGGCTAGAACTGACAGCAAGCCTGTTCAGCTCAGATGTTTATAACCAGAGGATAAATCCTCTGTGCCACCGCTCCCCATAAGCTGGTTAAGGGTGGGCTGGATGGTGCAACCGTTGAATGGATTCATGGTTGGTTGAAAAAACATACCCAACGAGTGCCCGTAAATGGCTCTGTGTCTACGTGGAGGGAAAGTGGAGTGCCACAAGGCTCAGTCCTGGGCCTGGTGTTGTTCAATGTTTTTTATAAATGACCTGGAGGAAGACATAGGGGGGATGCTTATCAAATTTGCAGATGACACGAAGCTGGGTGGGATTGCTAATTCTGAAGAAGACCGAGGCAGGATTCAAAATGATCTAGATAGGCTGGACCAGTGGGCTGAGACAAATAAAATGAATTTCAGTAGAGATAAGTGCAAAGTCCTACACTTAGGTACAAAAAATCAAAAGCACAGATATAGAATGGGAGGGACTTAGCTTGACAGCAGCACATGTGAAAGGGATCTAGGTGTTCTGGTTGATCACAAGCAAAACATGAGCCTGCAGTGTGATGTGACTGCAAAGAAAGCTAATGCAGTCTTAGGATGCATTAACAGAAGCATTGTGTCCAGATCATTGTAGGTGGTAGTTCCGCTCTATTCTGCTATGGTCTGCTATGGGGAGAAAGGAGTACTGTGTCCAGTTTTGGGCACTACATTTTAGGAAGGATGTTGACAGGCTTGAGCATGTCCAGAGGAGGGCAACCAGGATGGTGAGAGGGTTGGAATCCAAGTCTTATGAGGAAAGGCTGAAAGAGTTGGGTATGTTTAGCCTGGGAAAGAGAAGGCTTAGAGGGGACATGATTGCAGTCTTTGAATATCTGAAGGGCTGTCATATAGAAGATGGAGCAGATCTATTCTCTCTTGCTCCGGATTGCAAGACTAGATCTAATGGGTGGAAATTACAAGGGAGTCATTACCGGCTAAATATCAGGAGAAACTTCCTAACTGTAAGAGAGGTTGAGCAGTGGAACAGACTGCCTCGGGAGGTGGTAGATGCTCCTTCGGTCTATGTTTTCAAGTGGAGGCTGGATGACCATCTTTTGGGTATGTTGTAGGGCTATCTTTCGGCTATGCTCCTGCAGAGTGCAGGGGGTTGGACTAGATGACCTGCAAGGTCCCTTCCAACTCTAACATTCTATGATGCATGACCCAGGCCATATAGGGCTTTAAAAGTCTGTAACAGCACCTTAAACTGGGCCCAGAAGCTTATTAGAAGCCATTTCAAATGGAACAAGACTGGAGTGATATGGTCCCAAGATTAACTCCAGCAGCCTTTTCACTGCAGCATTCTGCATGAACTGTACTCTTCAAGGGTAGCCCCACATACAGAGCATTTTCCAGCGGTGTGTTCCTTGCCACAATTAGCAGCAGCTAAACAACCCATGCTGAACCAGCTATAAATCCAGGCAGGGGGAAGCTGCTCATTGTAGGCTCAACTTGTACCATGGCTGTATAACCACCAATCTTGTCTCCTGAATCTCTCACTGGAACCTCTATTGTTCTGACTGGACCCTGAACCACCCAACGTCTGGACCCCCAAAATTTGGACTACCTGATGACTCCCATTTCTGGATACCTGAACCTTGGACTGTCTCTTGACCAGTCTCCTGCCTGAACACTTGCTGTGAGTGACTACGTGGTAATTTCTGCCTGGTTGTTCTGTGGAACTTTTGCCCCCACACCAGACGCACCAGAGACAGTACAATTCTACTTCTTTAGTGGCACATGAGAGGCTTTTGAAAGTTCAAAAATAACCAAAATATTTTATTTAACTTGGAGGGGAAAAGGTCAGGTGGAATCAGGGGTAGGATGTATGAGGTGAATCAATAATAAAAACGGAGGTAACTTTCTAATCACACTAAATCCAGCTAATATGTTGCCAAAAAGTAAGTGTTTTTGTTTTTCCACAAGGTCTTAGAAACTTTGAGGAGAGAGGCTTTCTTTTTCAGTTTCTGCTTAAACTTGCAAGCATAGGTTTCTGAGTTTCACTTACACATCACTTTAAAGCAGGAATATACAACCAAGTTCCCAAAATCCTTCTATATATATACAGACCAAGGGATCATTCCTCTCTTTAAAGCTATCTCCCTTTTCACTGGGCAGGGATTACTTCTCACTAGAAACTCTGACCCTTTTGGGGTTCAATGGGGATCTTCTGTGATCCTCTCACTCCTCTTGCCTCCTCCCCAGTCCACAATCAGTGCTTAACTGTCTCTCCTTCAACTGTCATTTCTTAACTGACTTTCCACAGACTAGTCTTTGAACAGCCTGTCACTCAAAGGTTCTCAGACTCTGTTAGGCATTAACCCATGACAGTCTGCAACAGCTCCCAGAACAGAAATCCCCCAGATACTCCTTAAAGGTAACTTCTACTGAGCTGGGTTTTGTGCCTTGCAACTGACATGTGTCATTGCCTCCTATGTTCAGTTTAAGCAATCCTGGAGAGTCTGGATAACATCTGAGTTGACAGACTAGAAGCACATAACTGGCTTCCAGTCAATCAAAAAGAATTGGAAACAAATGCATATGTAATTTAGGGTTTCCAACTCTAGATTGGGAAATTCCTGGAGATAAGGGGTGGTGGAGAATGCAAAATGTGAAGAGGGGAGGGAGCTCAGCAGGGATGTGATACCATGCAGTCCTTCCTCCAAAGCTGCAATTCTCACCATGGGAACCGATCTTTGTGGTCTGGAGATCTGTTGTAGCTCTGGACAATCTCCAGGCCCCACCTGGAGGTTGGCAGCCCTAAGAATACTGAAAATGGATTTCAGGAGAAAAATCTGGAAGTAGAAAGAATATTGTAGAAGAGCTAGGTAATGTTTAGAAAGAGGAAATTCATTTATCTTGATCTAAAGAAGATCTACAGATGAGTCTTTTCACATAAATCTATGTTTGAAATGTATTAATCAAAATTATGAAGAAAAAGAGAAGGTAAAGGGAAGGGGTGTATGTGTGCACATGCATTTGTGTGCCTTACTATAGGAACCCTGAGTTTAGTGAAGACTTCAGGATTGTTAAGTAGCCAAGTAGCACTACAGTGTGGTGAGAGAGTACAATGATCATGATTAACCCTTTTAGAAGTATTACAATTAAATTTTGAATCTTCTAATTTAGTTCTAATTGAATTGCTGTATGTGTGTGTGTGCACCTTACTATAGATGTCTGCCTTACTATTGGAACCCTGAATTTAGTGAAGACTCCAGGGTTGTTAAGAAGCCAAGTACCACTACAGTGTGGTGAGAGAGTACAATGACCACAATTAACTCTTTTTAAAAATGATTACAATTAAATTTTGAATCTTCTAATTCAGTTCTAATTGAATTGCTACTGGAAATAATGTAGGAATAGAATAACTTTTTAAAATTGGTTTGGCTAAGGCTCATATGACCCTGGATATTAGAAATGAGACTTGCACTTCTTACATGAACAAATTAAAAATAAGCAGAGCAAAAATGGTTCATGAGTTTTACAGTGGGAAATCTTAGCAAAACACTTCTGATGTTTTTCAATTACTCTGTGGTCTTTATAAGAGTTTTAAATGTTGACACAAGTGCATGTTGATACATAATAATTATGATTATACATCAGTTTTTAATACCTTTAATTCTAAAAAGCCAGAAAAAAAAATCAATGATACTATAATACATAAAACCATAATGGAATAATAACAATTGGATTGATTTTTTAAAGACTGTGTTACTTTCCATTTTCTATCTCGTTTTTTCTTTTTATTGTTTTGTGTACTACATGGTTTAATAAAAGCTACCTTAATTTAGGCTAAGTGGTGTAGAAGGAGATTGCATTTTTTTCTGCCTAGGTATAAAACACAGTTTTACATCTCTTTTCTTTTGTTTGTCCCAGCTACTTCAATTTTTTGTAGTGGGTTGACACAAGATTATGTCTTTTAGGTTTACAGACATTCACCTATGTATGGATTTTCAAGTATCTGTGCAAAAGATAAACAAATCTAGCTTCCTTGTAAATGTTATTCTGTCCTACTATGGGAAGTCTTTTTCTAAAACTCAGTATTTATATCAGATAAGGAGAAAGTATATCACACCACTTTCTGATGGTCTGTCACTAAAGGTGGCCTGCCTGGAACTGACAAGGGCCCATGCTTTCTCAGTAGTTCCTCCCATTTTTTTTATACAGACTCCCCAAGGAGTTGCAGAGGGGAACCATTTGGAAACTTTGAGGAGACAATTTTTGTCAATTGAGGTTTTAGAGAAGTATAGGTTTTAGGCATGTTATTAGGCTGAGGGGAATTGTTGTTTTATGGTTATTTGATGTCTTGAATTATATGTGGTAAGCTGTCTTGAGCCATGGGGAAGGGCAAGATAAAAATGTTTCAATAAAGAAACGTGATAAATAAATAAGCTCCAATTTTACATAAACATACAGTCCACATGAGGGTAGCAAGATCCCATACCACTGCTCTGTTACTGGAACTACATGGGCAGCTACATGAGTCTTTCTCATTTGGGTCATTGCCCAAATTGAGCATGGAAAAAGAAGTAGTTTCCACATAGCTAGCACTAACTATGGGGCCTAAGTTTGGTTCATACCTTTCTCTTCCCTGAGACATTTCCAGTGTCCCTCTCTCATCAAAATAATAGCTGAAACGTTGTAAGTGCATAAATCTGTGAGTGAATCACCATTTCTGTTCCTCTACTAATGGCAATATATGATACTAAGGCCCCGGTCACATGGGGGGGAGCATGGCCAAAGCTTGGCTTTTCTGAGCCACAGCAAAATAGACGCGTGGCGGCAGGATCAGAAAGATCCCTTGAGCTGCTGCACAGTTGCTACCCGGCATGGTCAGATGCTGGGGGGGGGGGGAGAGCGAGGCAGCCGGCTGTGCATGTGTGCGCATGCGCAGTTTGGCCAGGAGCCTTGAATGCTGTGGAAGACAGGCACGCCGGCAATCCCATGGCCGCCCTTGCTGTGGAGGTTCAGGTAGGTAGTACTTTTTTCTAGGGTTTTTTTAATGTGCGGTTTCGCCCAGAAAGGATGGATCGGGGACGGGTGTGCTCCGCTTCCCAGATGTTGTGGTGTGATAGCACCCATTTGATGTGCCTCCGATCCATCCCTCTTGCGAGGCAAAACCTTCAGTGTGACCGGGACCACTCACTACCAACTCTACTAACAGCAATGTATGATTGATCAAGATGTATAGCTGTATTAGTCTGACTATAGCTGTAGAAAAGAGCAAAAGTCCCATAGCACCTTCTGAAGAAGTGAGTAGTGACTCAAAAAAGTTTATACCCTGCCACAACTTTTGTTAGTCTTTAAGGTGCAACTGGACTGGACTCTAGCTCCTTTCAACAATATAAGATAGTATCTGCTGAAGCAGCAGGAAAGGACAGTATAAGATGACAAAAAGAGCTCAGCATGCATTCGCAATTATTTGAGCTTGCCTCCAAACCTGATATATGCCAACAAATTGCTGAAGCATCTCAGTTGGTCTTTACCATTTCTCTGCAATTGGCTGCCTCTGCTTCTCCTCCTGTCCATGAATGCCACCTCTGCTTCCACCTAGGGAAAGCTTGAACATCTGCCTTAAGGGCACTTTGTACACTTTCCTCATTCACAAGAGGCAGCAGTACTGAATGGAGGAGGATGCACTGATAGTGAATGATGAAGTCAGCAGGGATCCAAAGACAGAAGTGAGGCAGCCAATGTTTAAGTCTCTGGTATGTCTAACAGTGCAAGTTGGAAGGTGGGTTTGGAGCATGTCTAAAAACTGATTTTTTTTTCTCCTAAAGGTCTTATTTCCCTTGTGTTAAATGATCTACATTGGTTGCACATCTGTTTCCAGACACAATTCAAAATGCTGGCTCTTACCTTTAAACTCCTAAATGGGTTTGGGCTGGGATACTTGAAGGACTACCTCTTCCCATATATCCCAGCATACCAGATGAGATCCTCAACTCTGCTCTCTTAAAGGGGCCTATCCCCCATTTAAAAGCACAGAAACCCATAGCCATCACTATGCTGATATTTTACGTCAGTCTGCAGCATATGATGCCTACTATCTTTAAGAGGGCTTTAATTTCTAGGATAAATGTAGGATGTTTTCTAGCCAGTAGGCAATGGAAGGTGGTGGGTGGAAACATTGGCTGATTTCGCACTAGAGCTGCCTTGATGTTGCGCCGTCGTTTGCCCTGATACTATTGGTCAATTTCACACCCGAAGCTGCGGGGCTGCATTTTGACCTGCGGCTTCACCCGATTTCCTCTGCAGTTTCATGATTCTCAAAAAACAGGATAACGAAACTGCGGGGGAATTCGGGCGAAGCTGCGAGTCAAAATGCAGCCCCGCAGCTTCAGGTGTGAAATTGACCAATAGTATCGGGGCAAATGGCGGTGCAACATCGAGGCAACTCTAGTGCGAAATCAGCCATTGTTTCTTTTGAAGAGCCTTGCCTATGCCTGTTTGTGGTTGCTCTTCTCTCCTCCTCTGTTCTGAAACTCCCATGACCAAGAACAGAGAGAAAAGAAAATGGGAACACATCTCAGGGTAATTTAGGGATAGCACTTTCAAATCTTCTCCATTGTGATCTGCAAGGAGAGTCAGATAACGCTATTCAGGTTGGGAGATGGTAACCTTAAATAAATGACTTCCTGTTGTTTCCATCATTTCCATTCTTTCCCTCACTTAGCTTATTGTGTTCATTTTTATGTGAAAATAAGCTGCTGAGGCCTCCCTTTCCTTCTTCCTCCCTTTCCTTGTCTCCTTTCCTGTTGGTTTTAAACAAAAGTAGGAAAAATAGGTTTCAGTTTTGGTTGGCAAACAAACTATTACAGCAAGGGTTTTCATGGGCAGATCTTGGACACAGTAAATGCTCACAGCACCCCCAGGTGTATATAAAGGAATAATCTAGCACATTAGTACATACATAATAGTGACGGATGGACACCCAAGTATAACTTTTTTACTAGTTTAGGTGACATTACTGAAGTTATTTTTAAATAAAAAGATAAACACAATCAATTAGAACTTCAGCTACCTTTTTAATATTGTAATTGTGCTATATATTGATTTAGTATTTAGGTACAAGAAAATCTGATGTTTTTATTACATTTTTATTTTGCAAATTCCTTTCCAAATTAGTAGTTTTTAAATTAAAAGACAGAGGTTACATCCAAAAATGCAATAGTTAATTTTCTATTTATTTAGTTGCTTGCTTACATCATTTGTACCTGGACTTTTTCCTCAATGGAGAAACAAAATGGCTTACATCATTATCCTTTCCTCCACTTTATCTTCACAACAACCCTATGAAGTAGATTAGACTAATAGTGTGTGACTGCCCAAAGTCCCTGAGCAGGCTTCCATGGCACAGTAGGGTCTCCCAGATCTTAATCCAACACTCTGACCATTATATCACACTGGCTGTCAAATATGATTTTTAGCATTCTTTTGGCTTTAGTATTTAGTACTAGAATTATTTTTAGCATCTTCAGCATTTGTTACAAAGATTTGCACCGTTAGTGAATATCTACTTGTATATATATTCCCACATCAATAATAAATGGCAAGACGAAAATAAGTAATGACTAACAATCTATGGTCACTTGGGTAATGCCATAACAAACCGTTAAATTCTTCAGTGCAATCTCAGAATATATGCAATTAAATCCCTGTTTAACCATCATTTCATTGCCTTGTTTTTTCCCTTTCTTCTATCCACTTATGTGACAACTCATTGGAGCTTATCACTGTCATTTGAAGGTGGCACTAACTCTTCTAGATTGGCTGAGGCCAGAAACCTGCAGCTAATGTATTGTGTGAGGCGAAGCATCATTCTAGCCCCTCCCCAAGGGTTAATACGTAAAGTAACGGGCCCAGCTCTTTCTTGCAGGTGTAGCTAATTAACGGCTTCAGTCTGCCTGGCACCTTATCAGTCCAAGATCAGGAAAATTAGCTTCCCATGAGAACCTGTTCCTAGAGTTGGGAGGGGGAAAATCAGGAGCGATGATGTAAGGTTCTGGAGAATTCTCCTAAAGGTGTGCTGGGATTGGATGTCACCATCACCTGATTTGAGGGGTCAAAAACTATGATTATGATATCCCCCCAGGGCCAAGGATTCCACTCTGAGACTTCATGAGTACTGGCCTGGGTCTATGTTTGACAGATTGGTAAAATCATATCTACAGTAATTTGAGGCCTGCTTTTGGATGTAAGTTTTGTGCCACCTGAAAAGCTTTTGGAAGTGTTAGGTAGCTGAACACTAGCTGTTATTTTCTGTTCTGTATGTCTGTTGGCTATCATTTTAATAACTTGTCTATTCTTTCAATTAATTCTACATTAAAATAATAATAATATCAGTCTGGTTCCTTGTGTGCTCTTGCCCTGGGAACGCATGGGGTCAGCCTGTGTAATTCCTTGACATATTGTTTCCCCCTTTAGGTCGGGGGGGGGATGTGCTCTATCTACCACTGTAAAGTCCTCATTTCTGGTCACTAGGAATGGGCACAAACTGAAAAACAAAGCAAAATTCATGATGAATTTTGCCCTGTTCATGTTTCACTAACAGAAGTTCATGACAGGTCCACCATCACAATCTTTCATGAACTTTTAGAATGGTTTAAAAGGACTCCTTTAAACCCCTGCTTTCTGTTTTCTGTGAAAACCACAAAAACTCCCTGAGTGGCAGGGAGTTAAAGGGACTGCAGAAGACAGTGTGAAAAACAGCTGCACAGAGAAGAGTCACTCCACACTGCACAGCTCTTTTGGGCTCTCTTTTGAAGCACAAGACAGCCTGAAACAGCTGTGTGTCAGAGAGCAAGCTGCTTCATACCACTCAGCTGTTTTTTGGGCTTGCTGCAAACCCCGTTTAAAAGGATTGTGGTCCCTTTCAATGGGATTTACAGGGCCACAAACTACACAAATTGGTTTATGTATGAGCCTCCTGTTCAGTTCATGGTTCAGCCATCAACCATGAATGGAACTGAATCACATTTTCCCAGTTTGTGCCCATCTCTACAGGTTACCATCTACTTCACTTCTGTGGGTTGGGGCACCAGAAATAGTGCTTGGGATGAGAACCTTAATTGGTGAACTGGACAGTATGCTAGGAGGCAGTCCTTCAGGTTCCTTGGCACTAAAGAAACTGTTGTAGAATGTGGAATGATCTGTGGATACTTAAATTTACAGAAGGGGGGCACACTGGCAGAAAACAGTTCTGCAAACTTCAGGGACCCTCTAGGTTTGCATAAAAATCTAAAAAATTAAAAAAGAACCTAAATTGGGGGTTTAAATGCCCCCAAAACCTGTGGGTAGGAAAGCCAGCAGTGCAGTGGGCAGTAAAGCCAGCAGTACAGAAGGAAGGAGAAAAAATTGTAATATTTGCTGTATTTACTAATATATAAAATAACAGTAAACATAGGTGCAGCATCAATAGTATATGGCTGTGTTCTTGCAACTATTAAGTTTAGAGTATGCATCACCAATTATGTTTGGACCCACCCACCAACTGTGCCACATTTTTTGTAGTTGAGAGCAGGGCCCGTCCTATCCAGCAGTCAGATCAGGCTAGAACTGATGCATTTTCCAGCCAAACTGGAAATCAGGTGGTTTGGTTATCTTAGGCCCCGGTCACACGGGAGGTTTTGGGCCGGAAGATGGACGGATCGGGGGCGCAGCAAACGGGTGCGAGCACACTGCAACATCTGGGAATTGGCGTGCACCCATCCCCGATCCGTCCCTTCTTCCGCCTAAAACCCGCTGCAAAAAACCCCAAGTAAAAGGTAGCACCAACCTGGAACGGCGCAGCAAGTGCGGCCGTGAGATCGCCGGCGCACCCGTCTGCAGGAGCAATCAAGGCTCCCGGCCGAACTCCGCACGTGCACACATGCGCAGTTCGGCTGCCTTGCTCTCCCTGCAGTGGCTTTCCCCAGGCATCTGATCATGCCAGGGAGCAACTGCGCGGTGGCTCAAGGGATCTATCTGATCTCGCCGCCGCGTGTCTTTTTTGGTGCGGCTTTAAAAAGCTGCACTTTGGCCGTTCTTTTTCCCCCCGTGTGGCATGGGCCTTAATATTTCATTCTTTCCCACACTCTGCATCCAACCTTTGCCCTGATTCTCAAAGCTACTCTTAGTGGTAGTTGTCATTAGGCATGCATACTGTCCCCTCTACCAAAGGAACTGTAAGTATCATTCTAAGCAAAGTATATACTCTATCATAGTTCAGAAAACACTACCCAACATAAATTTGTTGTGCATGCTTTGTAAGTGCTTGACAGGCCATGATACTTAGTCACCAGTCAAACATTGTAATGTATGCATACCACAGAGAGAACCAACATAAATGTATCTCTAATGTTTGCTAAGTTGCATTCCTTAATATGTTTTTGAGACTTTATAGATTAATATAATGTTACTTTTGAAAAGGATACGAAATTGTAAATCATTTGGAACCGAAATTCCAGTCATGAATATTACCTGTCATATCATGAAAGATTATGAAATTGTTGTCACTGTCAAAAGACATAATGAAGATCTGTGATTAAAATGACAAATCAACACTAACTTCTTAAGAAGGAGAAACCTTTAATCTTCAAATGGGAACTTTCAGGCTCTTGCCAAACTGGAAAGAATAAAGCAGCAGAATTTAATTACAAAGAAAAGCCATCTCAGGCCTGGTCTTCTATAAACTGAGTTGAGATAAAATGATTTTATCAACCTGACCAAAGAAGCAGGAATTTTGATTGGGTGCTTAATAAACGTGACACATTTGAAAGCCAATTTATTTGGTTCCAAACACAACTTTCAGGGTTAATAAATCCTGACCAGGGTTTAAAACATGGCATGCAAAAAAAGGTGGTTGCTGATGTTATCCCAAATATTCCCATCAATTCAGTGCTGCTTTCCAAATTTTGGAATGACATTTGCACCACCAGAAAACTCAGTCCTAGAATGGCTTTCAAAGGTCATCCATAAGACGTGTTAAAGATGGGTAAACTACCTTTAAACAAATTTGGAGTTCTTTTCCATTGTGAAGGAGTCAAGGGAATTATTGCCTAGGAGCAGCAGAAACAACCAGAACCACCCCTTACCCATCAGAGTTCAGATTAAACGATATCATCAGTAGCAAAGACCTACCAATTTGTGCAGTTGATGAACCATATATAGAGCATATCTAGGCACAGGGTGCAAATGGGTTAAAAAAATGAATGTGCATCTTAGGCCCTGGTCACACAGAGAATTTGCCGCGTGAAAGGCACGAATGTCGAGTGGATTTTTGGGACGCAATCACACTGCAACATCTGGGAAGCGTAGCACACCCATGGCCAACCAGTGGTGTCCCGCCAAAGATGTGGAGTTAAAAAGTACCAAGGAATGTGCACTAGTATCCGAAAAATGCGCAGCACAGGCGGGTATCTGATCGCGGGAGCACTAGAATCCTATGGCATCCGTTGCCTCTCCACATCTCATCGCAAACCGGATGTTTTTTGTAAGCGCATGCGCACAAACATGAAACTGAAAGCAGTAATGCTCTGCGGAACTGCACATGTGCACAAACGTGAAACGCTTGTATGATCATGCCGCGTCACTCCTTTGCCACACTGCAGCATTGCCGTGTGATCGCCAGCTAACAGCCGAAGCACGGAGACTCGGGGGACCATGTGATCTGGCTACTATGCTTTATTTTGCTCTGGGGCAAACAGCCACGCCTCCCCCCGCGTTATCTGGCCCATGTGACCGGGGCCTTAGTTGAAAAGGCCCCCATTCACAACACTGATAAGTGAAATTAAAACAAAGTAAGACTAACAAATGCCACTGAGTGTTTGTCAGAAAGAGGTGCTGTAGCTGTTATCACAACAAAACAGATGTCAGCCTAAGTACTAAGCAAGAAGCAGCTTAGGGTTGTTAAGAGAAATTCAATTAATTCCTCTTTTCTCATTTTCACCCTGAAATCTACCAATTCTTTTATTTACCTTTTTTTAAAAAAAGAATTTTGGGTCAGATTCTAATCAATTCCATTTTGATAAAAGAGAAATGCAAAGAAAAGAGGGGCGAGAAGGGAAGTTCTTCAACATTTCAGACTTCATATTGTAATGGGAAATTTATTTATTTATGATATGTTATGTTATGTTATGATAAGTTGAGAAGATTTGCATGCAGAAGACTTATTATTTTTGCTTCCCCCCCTTCTATTCCTGTATATTCTTAAAAATTCAATAAAAATATATATTAAAAACATTTCAGACTTTCACTCTGTGGATGCACAGAGACAGGCAATATCATCTCAAACCTTCCAGCTAGAGCATCATTCAGCAGTGTTTAACATGAAAGAGCTGCAAGGGCTGAGGTTACAAAGGGGTGCATTGATTTCTCTTCAAAGAGAAATCAAGGGAAAAACAGCTTGTAAAAGAGAGAAATACGAATCAGTGGCTATATCTAAAAAAAAAAGTGAATTTCAGAAACAGAAATTCCCCTCCTCATAACAACACTAAAGCAGTCAAACAATGCCCAGGGTGATCTACTTTCACAGTGGAGATCATATGAGCAGGTGAGGGACCTACTTCAGCAGCAGGTTGCAGTTTCCATTTCTCTGCATTACTTATAAGCCACCTTTTCACTCAGTGGGGTCTCAAGGTGGCTGAAAAACAGATAGAAACATAGAAACATATGCTACAAAAACACTTGAGAAGGACCATGGCTCAGTAGCAGATAGGGGTGTGCATTCGGCAATAGCCGAACCAAAAAAATACCCCCAAAATACCTCGTCGGTATTTTTTGGGTATCACATAAGCCCATCTGTATATTATCCTGGGTTTGGGTTTTTTGGTTCATTTTGCTATATCGAATACAAGGTCTCATTTATACTTAATAGCCTGAGACACCAGTCAGCTATTGGGTTTAAATACCTTTCTTTCCCTCCCTGAGATCAGGGAGGAAAATAAAAACATTTTAAACATGCCTGGTTTCCCTGCCTGCCCTTTGCTTCCCCAGCCAGCCCACCACAGTAAGCTGGCTGGGGAAGGGAAAGGCAGACATGGAAACATATTTCCTTACCCATCCCTGAGCCTCTCTGCTGCTGTGGAGAAACTCAGGGAGGGGAGGGAAAGTGGGGGACATGTTTAAATGCCTTTCTTTCCCTCCCTGAGACTGGGGAGGGAAAGAAAGGAATTTTAAACATGCCTCCTCTGATGTTCCCTCCCTTCTCTGAGTTTCTTCACAGCAGCTGAGAGGCTCAGGGAGGGAGGGAGGCATGTTTTTATGCCTGCTCTTTACTTCCCCAACCAACCTGCTGCAGCAGGCCGGCTGTGGAGGCAAAGGGCAGGCAGGGGAATATGCCTGGGTTCCCTGCCTGCCCTTCTCCAGCTACCCCATGCCAGCTAGAGAAGGGAAGGTAAAGAAAGGAGGCTTTCCCTTGTCAATTTCACTCACAGCTGACTGGTGGGAAGTGAAATTGACAAGGAAATTTGCAGGGGCTACCAGAGGGAAAGAAGGCATTTTAACATGCCTCCTTTCCCTCTGATAGTGTATATCAGACCCGAATATATTCAGCAAAACTGAATATTTTCCCAATCGGAATACTTAATCGGTATTGGATTGGGGAAATTCGGCAGTTACCAATATTTTTCGGGTCTGCTTTACCCAAAGCTGAAAAATACCAGCTTTTTTTTTTTTGGCACACCCCTAGTGGCAGAGCATCTTCTTGGCAAGCAGAAGGTATCAGCTTCAACCCCCAACATCTTCAATTAAAAGAATCAGAGGGTAGGTGACATGAAAGACCTCTGCCAGTGAGCATAGACAATACTGACCTTGATGTATCAATGGTCTAACCTGACTCAGTACAAGGCAGCTTCATGTACTTTCTCAGAATAGGGCAAAATCAGCACTAGCATTAAAACAAAGCAATTTTAACAGAGAAAACAAATCAGATAGCTAACATAATGAAAACGAATTACGTTATTAGAAATGAAGCAAGACTCCTCACTTATGTACCTTGACTTCAAAGATCTTTATACATGTTAGCAATAAAACGGCACATGGCAGTCTCTCTGTCATGGGGCAATATGTTCATTTTGAAGTATGTTTTTCAATAGAGGCTGAACAAGAAAGGATTCTCTATGCATAGCTTCTCAGAAGAGTTTTATATGTAATAATGACTCCTTTGAATATTGTAAAAATACATAATATGCAGTGAATGTACCACAAGAGACATGGTGTTGCAGCATCAAAATTATTGTAGTCACCCTATAAACTACAAAAATCCAATCACTTTGTGTAACGGGAATATTATTATTTGTTCTGGAATATGGCTGGTGGTTGAAATTGATGAAATATTGATAAAAATGTAAATTATATAGTCTAAGGATTAAATAGCCTGCAGAGAAGTGCATTCATATCAGTTTGTGAACCTCAGAAGAATAAACAATCTGATAGGCAGAAGCATTCAAGGAAATTCAGAGACTCAGAGTTTTCTGGAGCTTTGCTCACTGATACTTTTGGAATTTCAGCCAGGGTAAGGTATATGTAGGTGAGTGGGAGAGAGAAGGGGAGAGGATGTCAGTAAGTCATCAAATGAGCCTCACAGGCATATCACTCCATGCAATCAAAAAATAAATAAATCTGAAAAAAGAGAGTTCCCCAATGACCTCAGTGCACAGTGTCAACTCTGATCACTGTTTATGCTTATAGTGTCTATACAGAGAAGCCCGCACATATACCATCTTATATATAAAGCACATCCAGGGCCAGCATCACTGGTTGTTGAAGTGGGGCAGTTGGTGGAGCCCCATTTAAGCCAGCTTAATGTATAAGCTCCTCCCTCTCCAAACTGCCTATCTGGGACTTTGAGGGGACAGAAAGGGATGACTTGACTGTACAAGGCAGCTGATGAAAAAAAAAAGTGAAGGCTCTGCTCACTTATCTTATGTGGACATGTAACCCACACCTCTAAGGCAAACTTTTTTGCATTGCCCTTATTCAACAAAAGCTGTTGGCCTTGCCGACAGCCTGGAGCTATTCGCCCTGGCCATGGGACGGAGACAGTACTGGTCGCTCTCACGGATGACCTCCGGAGACATCTGGATCGGGGTGGGATGGCAGTGCTGCTGTTGCTAGACGTGTCAGTGGCGTTCGACATGGTCGACCATCAGCTGCTTGCCCACGGCCTCGCCAACATGGGAATTCAGGGGCTCGCCTTGCAATGGCTTGTCTCTTTTCTCCAAGGTCAGGGACAAAGGGTGGCCATTGGGGAGCAGCAGTCCGGAAGGCACCCACTAGTGTGTGGTGTGCCCCAAGGGGCTGTGCTCTCCCCGATGCTATTTAACATCTATATGCGCCCCCTTGCCCAGATTGCCCGGAGGCATGGGCTGGGTTGTCACCAATATGCGGATGACACCCAGCTCTATCTGATGTTGGGCGGTCAGTCTGACTCTAGCCTGGAAGATATGGACCAGGCATTGCAGGACGTGGCTGGATGGCTTAGACTGAGTCAATTGAAATTGAATCCAACGAAGATGGAGGTCCTGTGCCTGAATCGGAGTGGTACGGGGTAGGGATCCCACTCCCAGCCTTCAGTGGGGTGCCATTGGTGCCAGCTCTGAGGGTCAGGAGTCTGAGAGTGCCCCTGGATGCTTCCTTAACAATGGAGGCCCAGGTAGCAGCCGCTGCCAAGGCAGCCTTTTACCATCTTCGGCTGATTAGGCAGTTGGTTCCCTTCCTCAAATGCAATGATCTGGCTGCAGTGATCCATGCTATGGTCACCTCGATGTTGGACTACTGCAATGCTCTCTACATGGGGCTGCCCTTGGTGCAACTCTGGAAGCTGCAGCTGGTGCAGAATGTGGTGGCCAGGCTGTTGATGGGCCTCCCCAGGTGGGAGCACATCCAGCCTGTGCATAAGACTCTGCACTGGCTCCCAATAGCATTCTGGATTCGCTTCAAGGTGCTGGTTTTGACCTTTAAAGCCCTTTATGGTCAGGGACCAGCCTACCTGAGGGACCGCCTTTCCCCGTATGTTCCCCAGAGAGCACTGCGATCAGGATCCCAAAACCGCCTGGCCCTCCCTGGCCCTAAGGAAGTCAGGTTGATGGTAACCAGGACGTTTGTAGCTCCGTCCTACTGGAACAAGCTCCTTGCTGAGATCAAGGCCCTGCAGGACTTGTTACAGTTTTGCAGGGCCGTGAAAAGAGAACTTTTTAGGCAGGCATTCCGATAGGAGTGACGTCTTACCAGCAGCGCCCTGTGTGAACTCCGATCCAATACGACCTAACGTGGTGGCACAGCTGAATGTGTCCCTAAATTGCACTTTAGTTTTATCACCATCTAATGAATGTTTTATATTGACTGGATGTGTTTTAACTGATGTCTTCTATTTGTATTGTGAATGTATACTGCTTGTCAATTTTTGGAAGCCGCCCTGAGCCTGCTTCTAAAAGTGAAATAAATAAATAAATAAATAAATAAATAAATTTGTTCCAACTCCCTGCTCAGCTGCTGCTTTCTGGCCATGGATGGCTCTGCTAGCTGAGTTACTGAATTGGCTACTCATCCAGGATCCAGGTGGCAAGAAGGAGATGACCAAAGAGGAAGAAGCTAAGGTAACAGCAGGCACCATCTGCCCCTACCCAGCCATGTGAGATTTTAAACTCATTCTTGAGTGTGTCATATCTGAAGTATGTAATTGGGACAGGAGTTGAATAGCACCTTAAAGATTAATAACTTTCATTCCAGCATAAGCTTTCCTGCGTTAAAATGGACTTCATCCAATGCATGAAGTATGGATCCATAGCTACAGAAGGAAAAGGGAGATGTTACAAGGATAGATTAATTAAAAAACAAGAGCCAAGAAAAGAGTGAACAATCCTCCTTGTAACATTTTCCCCCTCCCCCCCTCTTTTCTGTTGCTTGAAACTTTCAGGATATCTGCTATAGATCCTCACTTCATGCATCGGATGAAGTGAGATCGAACTTGAGAAGCTTAGGCTGGAATCAATTCTATTAGTCTCTAAGGTGCCACAGGACTCCTGCTTTATTTTTCTGCTACAAACACAGCTACCCCTCTGTAATTAAATGTGCTAGCAAGACGTATGTCAAGACACCTATTTGCAGAATGTTGCTGCATTAATAATATCAAGTATTCTGTGCTCCGTGGAGCCTTGCTTTTGATACAAACCAAGTATCCTTAGGAATGTCCAGTGTTAGACCAAATTAGCTACTGCAAAGGCTTCAATGTGTCATTTGGGTGTCATTTTTAACTTGTTTGATCGACAAAGCATGCACATTCTTAGATTTGCAAGGATCCTGTGTTTTCACTGCAGATGTGTTCTTTGCTTAAATCACTATGCTCATTAAAAAAACTTGTATCCTACCTTTCTACTTTACAAAAAAAGTCATTAGGCTAATTGACAAATGTCAGATAAAAATCACAAGAAAATATCAACAGACAGAAAAATCAACAGTAGAAAATCAGCAGCAGTTGAAGTATCACAATTACTACTATAGTAATTAAGGTTTACTGCCACTGAGCATGGACGTTCTACTTAGTCACCATATAACAGATGGGGAACTGAGGATGATTGCACACGTGCGTACCTAAATCAATCTTTTACGTTTAGGGCAGAGGTGAAATTCTAAGTATGGACTTCCAATTCTTAGCTTCCTAGCCACCACATTACATTTACCAACTCTCCTGTGCATCTCTGAATGTGATACTTTATGTAGCTTTAACATACACAAAAAAAATTGTAATGTGAATTGGCCCTAAAAGACAAAAAGTTATTTGGAGAAATCCCTTGGTGGAAAGGCAGAACTTGAATGCACTTTACATGAGGTTGACCAGACAAAGACCTGTTCAATTTCCACAATGTAGCAGCATCATATGTGCACAGACTATCCTAGAGCATGCCAACACCTCTGAATGAAACTACAATAACAACAGTGGGGAGAAGCCAATGTAATGTCTGCCTCACCTGTAGAAAATTCACCACACTGTTTTGGTTGGTTGGAGCTGCAGGAGTTCTTATTAATGTGTTTGCCAGCTGTGCCTCATAACGAGGAACAGAATATACATTGATTCTGTAACCATGCTGTCTTGATAGGGATGCAAAGTTTTGCTGCTGGTCCATAGCTCAGGGTGTAAGAGGTACAACTGGAGACAGCGATATAAAGACTAATGAGTTAGAATGGCAGAAGTGTTTACAATGAAAAGTAATAGCCAACTTTATCATAAAGAGTGAAGCTTTAAGTGTCTTATGGATCTAACAATGAAATCCTAAGGGGGGAGCAATTGGCACAGGCAGCTGATTGACCCTCACTTCGGTGTAACTCAGAGTTATGCCAGCATAAGGGGTGTTTATGCCAGTGCAGGCCATAAGTGACACTGTGCCACACACTTCCACTGGGGCAGCTGCACCCAAGGTGCATGCCAGCAGAGTGATGGCACAAATCCCTACACTAGCATAAATGAGGATGTTCCAGGGGATGTGATGCCAGTTAGGTGTCTCCTGCTCCCTAACCTGTCAGCCAGGGGGGTGAGCAGCGGTCCCCCAGATGCATATAAGGCACTAGACAGGTAGGTGCATTGGGGGGTCACCTGAGGCAGCTGTCAGGAGAGGGGGGTAAAGGTGGTGGCAGTGCACTAGCCTTACAGTGCTCCCCTTACACAAAATGCAGTGGTGGGTGGAGAGCCCCAACAACCTGAGTGCTGAGTGATCCCACATGCCAAACCCTTCCCTTGCAGCAGCAGAATGGCCTGAAGCTGCTGACAAAGTGTGTCTCCCAATACACAGAAGTTCCGATAGGGCACTGACTCAGATATGGATGGTCTGGATTCTGCCACCTGAGGGGTCCACCTTGTGGCATCGGCGTGTGAGACAAGTTGGGCAATTTGCTACAAGGTGGTCCCTGAGGAACTGCCAAATGCCCTACAAGCAGGGCCATAACTAGCATGGGGGACATGCCCAATTTGATGTTCAGATGGTTCTATGAAAAAAGCCCACAGGAAAAACCCCACAGTCATAAATGCTCACAGGAAAAAAGCCCACATGGAAAAAAGCCCATACATAAAAAAGCCCACATGGAAAGAAGCCCACATGGGAAAATACCATGTAAAGCATCATAGAGGTTTATAATTGTGGATAAACATTCATCTCCATTTATGAGAATGAACAGGTATTACCTATGTTTTATATTGTTATTTTAGGATGAAAACATGTCATATTCGCATGCAACAATTTGTGTTGTGATTTTCTCAAGTATAATTAAATAATAATTTTGCTATGCAGGTCCCTCTGCATAGAGACCACACACTGGGATGACTGCAGTGGAATGGGGAATTAAGGGTACTGTGAAATCCATCAGAACAGTTTGTAGTTTTTGGCAAGTGTTTCAGGGCTGCATCATGATGATTCCATATTCTTATAGGAAACTTAGTATTTCTACCTGCTGCACCCTCAATACAAGTAGAAAAGAAGTACATGAGCACCTCATTGTAGCTGGCATCATCTGCAAATGTGGCAGCAAGCTCATCAAAAATAGTTCTCCCATCATGGGGTAGACAATGGAAAGGATGAAATGGTTAAATCTTAAATGTTGAATTCCTAAGAAAATAAAATTTGTTTATGTTTACCAAAAAAAAAAAAATAGTTCTCCCATCATTGACCTGGCTTGCCACAAACTAACACTGGCTAATGCACAGGCAGGTTGCCTAGAGGTGAAAAAGAGGAAATATGAGGCACGACATGACAAGGTTGCTACTTCTGTGCAGCAATATGAACTGGTGGAAGATAAACTTAGACCCCAGTCACACGAGCAGGATAATCCACAGGGGACGAGAGGCTTTTAGAACCAGAGCAAAAAGACGTGCGGTAGCGTGATCTCACCTTCCCCCGAGGCTCTGTGCCCGAGCCTCCGGCAGCCGATCACACCATGCGAAGCAACACAGTGGCAAAGTGTTTGTGCGCATGCGTGGGATGCCGACGGGCGCTGGCTGCAATGGGCTATCAGCGTTTCCTGATCAGACGCCCGTACGCGCCATGCATTATCAGGAAAATAATGCATGGTTCCTGGTAGCTTTTAAATCCGTATCTTCGGGCAGAAACTGCGGGTTAGAGACAGGAGTGCAATGCTTCCCAGATGTTAAGGTATGATACTTTTTTTTTCATCAGCTGCCTTTTTTGTGCCAGTTTGGTGTAGTGGTTAAGTGTGGTTAAGTGCGCGGACTCTAATCTGGGAGAACCGGGTTTGAGTCCCCACTCCTCCATTTGCACCTGCTGATGTGACCTTGGGTCAGTCACAAGCTCTGACACAGCTGTCCTTGAAAAAGAGCAGTTTGTGTCAGAGTTCTCTCAGCCCCACCCACCTCACAGGGTGTCTGTTGTGGGGAGGGGAAGGGAAAGGGGTTTGTAAGCTGCTCTGAGACTCCAAGTGAAGGGTGGGGTATAAATCCAATCTCCTCCTCCTCCTCCTCCTCCTCCTCTTCTTCTTCTTCTTTTCATCAGCTGCCTTCATGAAGTTGGTGCACAGGGCCTGCACCGATTGGCCATCCATGTGAATGTGTGGTTCCTTCCATGACCCCCCCTTTTTTGCAGAGATTGCAGGTTGCTTGACCAGCATCTTGGGTGACCAGCCCATGCCAGAACCATCTCAAATGGTGGAAATTCCTTTTGGAGGTCAGAGGCTCCAAGGGCTGCAGCAGTCCCATCCAAGCCTTGTACCTGGCCACCTGTGGCTAGGGGATGCACTATGTTTGCTCTGTTCCAGCAAGCAGCCCACCCTGGCAGTTCCAAAGACTACCAATTGGAGACATGTGCTGGGGTGGGGCAGCCCTGGTTCTGGGAAGGGGAAGGCTATGCAGGGCTGGCAGTGCCCCCACAGACCATTGGGGGATTCTGTCACCATTGGCAGGTGGTCACCAGTGGTTTGGTCACTCCTCACTTGGGCTGACAGGAGGGGAGGCCCCCAACTGCCAACACAGGCATGTGGATGCCTCCACCACCAGATGTGTGCCTGCACTCACTCCTGCTCTAGGTGGGCCCTTAGGTCCTGCCTCCCAGAAGTCTCTGGTGACAGCTCAGGGACCCTTATCCCAAAACAGAGACCCTCCACAGTGGTCCCTCCAAAGGGACACATGAGGCATTGCCACATGGTGATGCTGTGGACACTGCTGTGGATGTAGAGCACTACTAGCAAGTGGATGTGGTAAACCCCTAGCATGGGTGGCAAGGACAGAAGGGGGCACCATCCTGCCTGCAGCTGACCAGGCCCTGTGAAGAGAGGGGGCAGCATTGACAATGGTGAAGGGTGGCCAGGGTCACATTTGCCTGTGCTCCCAATGCCCACCTCCATTACTTATCCCCTGTCATGGCTCAGGAAGGGTGTCACCTGATGCTGCCACCACTCTGGTTTTAGGATCCCTTGAGAAGGCCCAGAGCACCCTCAAAACACCTTCAGACCTCCCTTATTTGGCTGAATAATAGGTGTGAGGACCAGGCAGAGTAAACAAAAAATAAAAGGTTTATTTTTACAGGAGGTCAGTCCAATATGGGAAACAAACAAGGTGCAAGAACAATAACAATAAGTGGGTGAAGGGAAAAGAAACCAAATGCCCTAATGTGACTAGACTCACAGTCCCTAGTTCACTATCTCAGTTGGGCCTGAGTCTACTCACCCTTCCTCTTAGGGTGAGGGTCTCTCCCAGCAGCAGTCTTCACTCTTGCCCTGCTTTCTTGGAAGAAGAACAGCTCTTCTTCTTCTTCTTCTTCTTCTTCTTCTTCTTCTTCTTCTTCTTCTTCTTCTTCTTCTCTCTCTCTCTCTCTCTCTCTCTCTCTCTATATATATATATATATATATATATATATATTTAAAAAAAGGTAAAGGTACCAGCTCTTTTATAAGTCCCCTTTCTCTGTGATTGGCTAAAACTGGCACCAAAACCTCTCAGGGACGTATGGCCTCTCCCCTGCTCACTTTTCTCGCCATTCTCAGGGGGGGGGGGACTTTCTTTTTAAGTTGCCGTTATTTCACTTTCACTCGGCTCACTGTTCATTGTTGGTCATAAGACCTCGTTCAAAATGCATTTTAAATGCTCCATCTCCAACGCTTGTCCCAGTCAGCAACTCTAGTTCCATTCATATGCATAGCGGCAGGACCGTCAGGGCAGAAGAGCGCCTCAATTCCCCAGCATCGCGCTGGTGAAGAGGCCACCCTTCAAAAGCCCCATGGCTAAGAGCCTTTCACAAAGGCTCGGGGGGGTAGCGAACAATCGCCCCCTCCTAACTGCTAGCGCACAGATCGCACCCCCGGGAGGTCCAGGAGGTGTGTCTGCCAGCGTGTCACCATAAACCAGAAGTTCTCAGTAGTGGGAAGCTTTTTCCAGGGGGCAGCAATGGGTGGAGGGGCTGGCAGTGTCTCTGATAGTGGCTGGCGGGTACCTGGATGGGCTTCTTGCCATTGTGAGGAATGTGGGTGAGGGACAGGGGTGCAGAGTGGTTGCTGGGGTTCCTTTTGGAGGCTATCTGCCCCCCCCGCATCCCCTGTCCCCTCCTGCTCATCCTCCAGCAGGGGTTGCATGGGGTTGCCACATGAGCGCCCTGCTGGACAGTGTAGCCGCTGGTGAGTGGAGGGCACCCATACATCCACATTCTTGTTTGTTGTGGCCCTTGGGGACCCCATGAGCTCTGTGTTTGGAGTGACACCTTGAGATCCCTGTGGGGCGGATGGTTGATAATAGGTGGCTGGATCTTCTGATGGGAGCTGGTCTCTTTAAGGGTGTGTGTGCTGCATGGGAAGAGTGAGACTCCTATTGCCTGCACCTCTCCACCCACTGCCAGTGACGGATGATTGAATTGGCCCCCTGGACTCATGGTTTTCATTGGTCCTACCTGCCCTGTCTATCATGCTTCCCCCTCCTGGCAACAATGCCAGGATGGAATGCTGCAACAGAAATGCCATAGATGCCACAACAGCAGAGCCCGCCAACACCAATGGAGAACATTTTTTTCCTATTTGGCTGCTGCATAACTTTCCCCTTAGTTAGGTGACTGTCAGCACCAGTGTTGCATTGCAGTTGGCCACCACAGCCCAGGCACAACAGAGGATTGCTCTGCCCATCATGAATCAGAATGGGAGTGATAAGATAACTAAAAGTTCCTTTTTTCTAAATGCCATGGATTGTTTCTGTGAAATTTTAAGTATACTGTATTTGACAACTCATGAGTCCCACCTGACTTAGGAAACATGTACAGTACCATGTACAGTACCATAATATACTAAACTACTTTTCCATGTACAGTACCATAATATACTAAACTACTTTTCCATTGAAAGCCAAGCACACACAAGCACAAGATAAGACTTTATATATAAATATAGATTAGGATATGAATAAATGGTGGCAGTGCATGAACGAAACAGCAGTTGAGTCACAATCCCCAACAGCCCTGTGCAGTGTCTGAGTGAGGGATGAGTTTTAAAATGAACTGGACTATCCACTATGGTAATGTGTCTGTGTGTGAGAGACGGGGCCTGGTAAGTGAAAGGGTAATGGCTCTCTAGATATTTTAATAGAGACAGGACAGGTGATGAACGGATGATCGCCTGACCTACCTGTGTAACCCTGAACCTGCAAGACAGAAGGTGTGCAGGATGATAGCGACCTTGAGTGAAACATAGCATCACTGATATTCTTGCTTCCTCCACAGTAAGTGACCAATGCATTTTTAAAGACTTTTAAGCCAGTATCATAATGCCCCTGTATAAATCAATGGTGTGGCCTCATTCGGAACAGTGTGTACAGTTCTGGTCACCAGACCTCTTAAAAGGTATTATAGCACTGGGGAAGCTGCAGAAAAGAGCAACTAAAATGATCAAGGGGATGGAACACTTTCCCTATGAAGAAAGGGAAAAGAAGTTAGGGCTCCATAGCTCGGAAAAACGAAGACTGTGGGGTGACATGATAGAGGTTTACAAAATTATGCATGGAATAGATAAGGTAGAGACAGAAGTAATTTTCTCCCTTTCTCACAATACAAGAACTTGTGAGCACTCAATGAAATTAATGAGCAGTAGGTTTAGAACAGAAAAGGAAGACCCAGTTTGGAGTAGTGGTTAAGTGCACGGACTCTAATCTGGGAGAACTAGGTTTCATTCCCCACTCCTTTTTTTTTAAGCCCCCCGAAGGGGTTTTTTTAATTGCATTTTCTATAAACTACAGAAAAAGGGAGGGTACTAATACAAACTACAAGAGGGGAAGACAGAAAAGTAAATCCAAGGTATGGTGATCATACAAAATGCTTACAAATATGGCATAAAAATACACTTTCAGTTGTTGACCTTGAAGGTGACAATTAGATATGTCGCTTATAGAAGCTCTAGCCCCTATTGACTGTTTGGAATATATTGCTATAACATATTTAGATTTCTCATATGCAAACATCAGGTATCCTCATCATCTCTTAACCTTTAAAATATCAATTTCTACCCGACTGGCTGTTGTGTTCTGCCCATCTGGCTGTTTAAAAGTTCTTATCAGTCCCTGGCTGTGATCCTCCCAACATCCAAAATTGTTTGAATTGAATTGCTAAATAGAACAGACCTTGATTTAAATATATTTCCTGCCAAGACACCTATCATTTAAAATCTTATGTCAGAAACCCATTTAAGCATCAAATCACATCCCCTCAGAGGGGATGTGATTCCCCACTCCTTCACTTGCACCTGGTTGGATGACCTTGGGTAAGCCATAGTTCTGGCACAGCTGTTCTTGAAAAAGAGCAGTTTGTGTCAGAGCTCTCTCAGCCCCACCTACCTCACAGGGTGTCTGTTGTGGGGAGGGGAAGGGAAAGGAGTTTGTAAGCCGCTCTGAGACTCCTTTGGGTAGTGAAGGGTGGGGTATAAAACCAATCTCCTCTTCTTCTTCACCTGAAGAGTAATTAACATGTGGAATTCACTGCCACAGGAAGTGGTGGCAGCCAGAAGCACAGACAGCTTTAAGAAGGGATTAGATAAACATACGGAACAGAGGTCCATCAGTGGCTGTTAGCCACCCAGACACTATGTCTGGGGCAGTGATGCTTTATATTCTTGGTGCTTCGGGGGCATCAGTGGGAGGGCTTCTGGCGTTATGGCCCTGCTGGTGGACCTCCTGATGGCACCTGATTTTTGGTCACTGTGTGACACAGAGTGTTGGACTGGATGGGCCACTGGTCTGATCCAACATGGCTTCTCTTATGTTCTTTAAAGCATGTATACCTTAATTATACCTTAATTTATACCTTGCTTTTCTCCTCATTAGGGACTTGAAGTGGCTTACAACATTGTTCTCCCTTCTTCCTTTTTTCCTCATAAGAACAAGCTTGTGAAGTAGGCTGGCCTGAGAGAGAGTGACTGGCCTTAGGTCATCCAGTGAGCTTCAATGGCAGAATGGGGATTTGATCATGGGTTGCCCAAATCCTAGTCCAACACCACAATATCACACTGGGTCTCAACATGATACAATATGTTTGGGGTCACGAGTGAGTCCCAGCCCTGTGGCCACTGGAAAGGGCCTACAGTGCCCTGAGAACAATGCCCTTCCTGCCTCACAGCCCTCACAGCCCCCCAACTCCTGGAGGTGGAGGGAGCCTGAAGATCAGGATGGCAGTAGTCTAGGAGCAGTTCTCGCAGCACTGCCTGGGACCAAGGAGACTATGATGGATGAACTGCTCTAGGAGTGGAGCAGAGCAAAGGACCTAACCCAGTTCAGATAATGGCTGGCTGAGCATCAGGCCCAGCTCCTTTGGAATGTCAAGCAGCAACAACAGGAGTTGCAGGCAGTGTTGCTACAATACGTCTGGCATGTATTGGGCATGACAGTGGCCAGGGCTGGTCAAGGACATGGGGGGCTTGGCAGGGCTGGCCATATAGCCAGCCCCAGGTGTGGTTCTTGGTTCCCTTTGACTAAGTTGGGCCTGGGGGATGAAGTCTATGCCTAGCTCTAGACCTTTGAGTGGACAGCCAAAGTGGCCCAGTGGCAAAAAGGAACAGTGGTCCTTTATATTGGGGCCTGACCTCACGAGGGAGGCTCAGGCAGCCCTAGAGAAGGAAGATGCCACAGTTTCATGCAGCACACAGACATACAGGCACTCTTAGAACAAATTCCTGAAGTCTTGTCTTGTCAACCTGGCCAGATGGGGAAAGTCGCCCAGACACCATTGTTGTTGTTGTTGTTGTTGTTATTATTATTATTTAAATTTATTAATCGCTTTCCCCAATGGGCTCAAAGCGATGTACAGTTACAAATTTTAGACAGGGGACTAACAATGTTCATAGGGGATAGGGAAGACAACATTTATTCATTTAATTGCACACGCTGTCACTGCACGGTGTAAACGTCTTCTGGCATGGCTCAGTCATTTTCCGAATGGCTGCTTTTCAACGAGGCTTCAGGACCCGTATGTCTAATCGCCACACTGCCACCGCCTGGCTGGAAACATCCACTGCAGGGATTTTTGTAGCCGGGAAGTTCTTCCGCCTTTTCTGAACCTCGACCAGGACGTCCCGACCATCAGCTAACACCCTCCCACAAGGGAGATTGGTGTGCCCACCTTCTCTAAGGAGTGGTTCCCATTTTATCTACTCGCCGAAGCTTTC
>NW_015168684.1:340588-340794 GCF_001447785.1 Gekko japonicus
TATCTCCAGATTTCTTTATGTTTTTCTTTGTTTTCCCCCTCTTTGCTACATTCTTTTTCCTCCAAGAAGGTTTAGATCTCCGTTTTTTTGTCCCTTTACTTTTTGGCTTTTCTCCACTTTCCAAAAACCCATTTGCCAGAACTTCTTCTTTTATCCCTCCTTCTGTCTGTAACTGCTGCAAATTGAGCTGCGTTTCTTGCTGTTCT
>NW_015168684.1:340917-341102 GCF_001447785.1 Gekko japonicus
AGATTTTTCACAGAACAGTTGCCATGCTTTGCCCACTTCTTCTCTCAAAGTTTCTTGAAAATGTTTCGACCTGAGTTCCTCTTTAAGTTTCAACATTACTTCCTCACCTATAGACGCCGCCGCCATTTTCTCACTCGTTTTACCGATCTATGGGAGTATTTTTTTGTGGAGAATAAATTCCTTAA
>NW_015168684.1:341129-390871 GCF_001447785.1 Gekko japonicus
CCATACAAAGAACATATTATTTCCAGATGGATTGGGCTCCTAACTTCTCAACACTTTTTCTCTCGATTCCCTTGTACCTACTCCGGCCGTTTTTTAAACCGATATGGGAGGTCCGCAAAAGAGACGGTAAAGTTCCATTTCATAAGTAGTGCTCATCAACCAATGTCCACCATGTGATACAGAAAACAAGATTCAAAAAGAAAATAAAATCCACCATGTAAAAATCCAGATGGTCGTTTCTTTGGAGGCATGGGAAAAACCCTGCCTCCGCCGCACCGCAGTCCCGCTTCAGGGCGATGGCAGACACCCCCCCGATTGCCGAATTTCGGGGTGGGGCCACCACAAGCCCTCTGCTGCCAACCCTCCCTCCAGGAGGGTCGGGAGAAGCCCACCCAGAGAACCGGGGGGCTCCTAGGAGCCGCGGAGAGCCGCGGCGAAGCGCAACGCGCCCGCCCGGTTCAACGCCGTACCGGAAGCTCAGTCGACTCAGTCATTTTCTGAACGGCTGCTTGTCGACGAGGCTTCAGGACCCGTATGTCAAATCGCCACACTGCCAACGCCTGGCCGGAAACATCCACTGCAGGGATTTTTGTAGCCAATAAGTTTTTCCGCCTTTTCCGAACCTTGACCAGGACGTCCTGACCATCAGCTAACACCCTCCCACAAGGGAGATTGGTGTGCCCACCCTCTCTAAGGAGTGGTTCCCATTTTATCTACTCACTGAAGCTTTCGAATCACTGGGTGGACGATGAGCTGGGGACAACAGGCTGGCTGGTCACACCAGCGTGGGGCTGGAACTAGCACAGTTTGGATGTTAAGACAGTGGGATATACCCACTGTGCCACCGCTCCATGGCTGCCTATACTGCAAAAGCAGTGGGAAGCAGTGGCCAAGGAAGTAAATGAAGTGTTGTGCCTGGACATCATAGAATTGTCACAGAGTGCCTAGAGAAGCCCATTGTCCTTGTGCCAAAGCCAGATAGAAGCATGCGTTTTTGTGTGGACTACAGAGAGGTTAATACAATTGTGCCATTTAATGTCAATCCCATGCCTCAGGTGGACATGCTAATTGACCATCTGGGTTCAGCCCAGTATCTCACTGTTCTGGACTTCATAAAAGGTTACTGTCAGGTGCCAATGAACCCTGCAGATAGGGAGAAAATGGCATTCATCACACCCCAGGACCTCTTCTATTTCAAAATGATGGCTTTCAGGCTACATGATGCAGCCACCTCCTTTCAGAGCCAGGTTGATTGCATCCTCATTCAGTGGCAGGGGTTGCCCTGGCCTACATGGATGACATTGTAATATTTAACCCAGACCTGCAGCACCTACGCCAGGTCCTCCAGGCCCTGGTGGCCACTGGATTGAAACTAACCCAAAGAAGGTCCATGTAGGCTTCTGAGTGTTCAAATATGTGGGGTTCTTGGTCAGACAGGAACAGCTGAGACCATTGCTGGACAAGGTGACCACTCTTGAATGGAGTCCCATGCCCACAACCAAAAAGGAGATATGCTGCTTTCCTAAGATTCCTAAGCTTAGTGGACTGTTATAGCAAATTTATACCCCACTTAGCCAGCCTGAAAGTCTGACTGCCTCAAGAAGGAAAGGCTGTCCAAACTACAGTGGTATTGCAAGAAAATTTTGACATCCTCCAGAAGGCTCTCTCCTAGTCTTTGGTTCTGAATAACCCTGACTTCAGCAAGCACTTCTTGGTCCAGACCAATGCCTCTGCTTCCTGCCTGGGGGCTGTCCCCTCCCAGGTAGTCAGTGGCCAGGAACACACCCTCTTTTTTCTTAGCTCCAAGTTACAATTGGCAGAACAAAAGTACACCATGGTGGAGAAACAGGCCCTAGCTGTCAAATGGGCTGTCAGGGTGCTACAATATTACCTGCTAAATAAGCCCTTTGTATTGGTGACCAACCATGTGCCTATGTCTGGATGGCAAGGATGAAAGATCATAACCTCCATGTCCTGAGATGGTATCTTTCTCTCCTCCCCTTCAGTTTCACAGTCCAGCACCAGCCCGGCAAACAGCACATCAATACCATTTACATATCCTGAATCTTCAAGGGCCTGCCATTGACACCACCTAGCTTGCCAATAGGTGTATGTGTCTGGGGTTAGGGGTGAGTCCCAGCCCTGCAGCAGCTAGAAAGGGCCCAGAATGCCCAGAGAACAGGAGATATGCCTCCCACCCCCCAGCACTCACAGCCCTGCCCATGCCCAGAGCTCACCCAGGAGTGGCAGAGAGCCTGAAGAGCACAGCAGTGGCACTTCAGGCCACTGCCAGGCAAGAAATGCTGGCATGAAGCCTGAACTCTGCAGCAACAAAAACCCAGGCCACCACAGAGCAGGGAGCGCCAGCTGGGAGACAGACATCACAGCCACAGGGACATCAGACAGTGGTAAGCCACAGACTCATGGTCCCGCAGAATAGCAGGTCCCCAGAACTCAAGCTGCCCAGGCTGGTGCCTGCAGCAGATGATGCCGACCACCCTACCAGCATCCTGATGTCAGACTCAGGCCATGGATTTCATTGGGTTATTACATCTGTATTGCGAACATTTGGCTAACACTTAGTTTCGCTTTTGTATCCCTGCTTATTAGGCACATCTGGTATTGCTCTATGGCCTTATTTTTTGCCCTCGCTGACACGACATCCCCAAGGGGGGTGGAGTACATGAGAGAGTGCTTGTTTATAGGTAATAATGCGCCGCTCGTAATTCTTCCTCACACAGCACCCAGGAAGTTCTCAGGTTTTTGCATGAGAGCCGACCTTGGGAGAGATAAGACTTTGGGAATGGTTAGTTGAGTTGTATATCTCTCATGACCATTAGTAACACTTGTGTGGATGACATATGCATGGAATGTGGGACCCCATCTTTATTATTGATTCCTAGACCTGCCATTGCCAGTTCTGACAAAGACGTTTGCCTTTACAGTTAACCAAATCTTTTCAAACGAAATCTTTTCAAATGAAAGTTTCCCCATATATACCCGAAAGACCACTGAGGTTGGGGTCCCAGAACCAACTGGCCCTACCAGGCCCCAAGGATGCCAGGCTCGCCACTACTAGGGCCAGGGCCTTTTCAGTAGCAGCTCTGCACTGGTGCAATGAGCTCCTGGAGGAGATCAGGGCCCTGCGGGTAATTTCAGCACACCATCTTAAACATTCAATGTATTAGCACTAGCACTAGTTTTGTTTTATCTTATTGTATTGAATTTTAAATTGTTTTTTATGTGAATATACGGTCACCTATAGACCAATTATGTAAGCCACCCTGAACCCACTTGCGAGGTAGGGCGGGGTATAAATTAAATAAATAAATAAATAAGACTGTGTTAAGAGTGGTTCTACCGGGAGTCTGACACCTGACACCCAAGGCTGGGGCAGCCAGGTGAGGGCAAGGCTGGTGAGGGTTAATTGGAGGGGAGGGATGCATGGGCCAGGCAACCAATGGGGAGGTGGCCTTGGAGAACAATGGATGGGAACCCAATGGTTGTCTGGGCTCAAGGAAGGGTCAGGTTGGGGATAGGAGAATCAGACAGGGCATGACCTGCTATGGAATAACAGGAGGTCCCGGGAAACAGGCTGGGGAGGGGGGAAAATGGCTGGCAACCCCAGGCTGCATGAGGGTCATGACCAGTTGGGAGGAGGAGGAACAAGGTTGTCCTGCTCCAGAGGTCACGGGCTGTGCGGGCTGGGCCCCGGGGACCCTGACAAACCCTGCAAGACCCCCAAGACATGACTCACCAGGAGGGACAGACTACAACGATCTGGCGAGGGGGGTGGGAGCAGCGACACACCCCCGGCACGCTGTGGCGGCTGAGCCAGGAGACGGGACCAGGGTCCACGGAGCAGCCTCATGGAAGAAGTAAGGGACGACGATGGCAACTTGTCCGGTGGGCCAAGAGTGGGTGCGGAGCAGCGAGTGCAGCCACAGAACGGCGCTGGCGGCACGGCCCAGGGGCCACCAGAACCACTGCCGGCGTACCAGCATTCATCCCGGAGACGCCCCACCAGCATCCCAGTAGATGAAGGAGGGTGGTCCTGGAGCAGGGCGGGGCGAAAAAAGGCAGGGTGGAGAAGGGGCCAGGGAGGAGGAGTGTGCTGTGGAATGGAGTGGGACGCAGAGAGAGAGAGATGCCAAGATGACAGAGAGAAGGGAAAGAAGTCCGCAGTGTGCTGGTAGAGGGATGCTCAGGGTGACCTTAACTCCGTCCCCTGCCTATCTGAGGCCCCTCACTCACTCTCCCTTTTTGGAGCCTGTCGCTTCCAGGGCCATCTGTCCTGCCGGACTCCGGTCAAGACCCCAACAACACGGCCACAGGGGGCGCCACACCGAAGACCAAGGGAGAGTCCAACAATGGTGATGCAGTCCCCTCCCCTCTTAAGACCTGAGGACGTCCTGCCAAGTTGCAAACTAAACAACGGAGTGCCAACTGTCCCAAGGTGAACAGGTGGGACCTCACACCACAACATGGTGAAGTGGTTAAAGTTTCAGACTAGGATCTGGGAAAACCGTGTTCAAATCCCCACTTGGCCCATGGCAGCTTGCTGGGTGACCTTGTGCCAGTCACACACTCTCAGTCTAATCTACCTAATAGGATTGTTGTGAAAATAAAATGGAGGAGAGGAGAATGATGCGAGCCACTTTGGGTCCTCATTGAGGAGAAAGGTGGGACATAAAATAAAATTAAAAAAATATATATCTACCAAGGTAAAGGTAAAGGTTCCCTTGCTCGAAAGCCAGTCGAGTCCGACTTTAGGGTTGCGGTGCTCATCTCCGTTTCAAAGCCGAAGAGCCAGCACTGTCCGAAGACTTTTCCGTGGTCATGTGGCCAGCATGACTAAACACCAACGCGCACGGAACGCTATTACCTTCCCACCGAAGTGGTACCTATTTATCTACTTGCAATTTCTTGCTTTCAAACTGCTAGGTTGGCAGGAGCTGGAACTAGAGATGGGAGCTCACTCCATCATGCGGCACACTCGGGTCTCAAACTGCTGAACTACCGACCTTCCACAGCCTGCAGTTCAGCGTCTTAACCACTTGAGCCACCGCAGGTGGTGTTAAAAAGGCAAATATGCACCTATTATTTTACTTAATGGAGTGGAAGTCCAGTTAATTATAAAGTCCACAGCAAAACAGAGGGATTAATGGGAAGGGCCAAGTTTTGTATTGTTGTTCAGTCGCACAGTCAAGTCCAACTCTTTGAGACCCCATTGACCACATCACACCAGGCCCTCCTGTCTTCCGTTGTCCTCTGGAGTTTGCTCAATTTCATGTTTGTTGCATTAACGCTGTCAAACAGTCTCATCCTTTGCTGATCGCTTTTTCTTTTACCTTCAATCATTCCCAGCATCGGGATCTTCTCCAGTGAGTGCTCCCTTCTCATTTGGTGGTCAAAGTATTTGAGCCAAGTTAAGAGACAAAAAAAGACAGAGAAGTAGTCCTTATTTAGGTAATGCCTTTCAAAGGATATTGGACATCATTTTGACTAGCCCTCTGCGAGCCACACACAGAGGGAATACAATTCCAATGAAATTTAACCAAGAATTCCTATAATTATTTCCAAGTAGCTCTAATCTTCTCTTATTGAAATGGATTGTTCTTAAATGATAGTGTTTTTGTTCTATTTTGCTCCAATCAAGAAATTTTTGAAGTAGAGTCATGGCTCATTTGCATCTTTCCGTTTACTTCCATGATCGTTTGCCTGAGGGCAAGTGGGGAATTGTTCTTCATCTCTTCCTTCTGTGTATGCTGCTCTTCATATATTTTGCAACAAAAGGAAGGTTACTGACTTTAACCTTCTTTTTCCTCTTTCTTTAAGAGCACCTTGATGTATAGGCATTTGCAGGTGATAATGCTCATCTCAGTGCTGGACGAAACTTAACCTGCTGATTCTAGCATATCAAATTGCTCATGAAGGCATCGGAGCAGTAACAGGCCCCCATTCCCCCTGATGAGTTGGGAATCCTAAAGAGAAGTGATAGACCCCCATGTGAGTGTTAATAAGTCAGAATGACCCAAAGCTTCTACAATATGAGCACACCAGCAACTCATTCCAGTTTCTTAAGTAAAGCTAAAGCATTATAGAGATGCAGGATGATGTAATTCTCTCTCTCTCTCTCTCTCTCTCTCTCTCTCTCTCTCTCTCTCTCTCAGCAGTGTAAGAGCAGAAACATAAGACATGCAATACCTGGAACATACTCTGTACACTACGCATTATATCCCCTACCCTATCTGTCTTTCCTCCCCACGCAGATTCACTCATTTCCATGTGAGAGCTTGGATAATAGCAACTGAATAGCGCTTGTTCCTCATGACAGTTTTTTTTAATGTATTGTTTATTTTAAGTGTTTTGGCTATGAATAAGTCAAAATCAACAAAGGCTACAGAATGTAACCAAAACTTACATGTATGCACCAAAAGCATTCACAGTCTAATCAGCTGTGTACATTACAAATTGATCATAAAATGCTCATGATATCCAAATGTCTATTTCTAATTTTTCTATAAATACTGTATCCTAACACTGCTCAAAAAATAAGACGTGAAAGTAACACCAGCATAATTAAGAAGTCAGTGCAACATCTGCATCAGCCCCATATATTTCTTCAGCACTGTGCTGATCCCATATGAACTAGTCCATTAAGAATCTAATTGATCTAATTCTTGAAAACAGTAGTCTGTATTATTATTTGTAGTATTAGTTTCAGTATTATTTCTATTTATAGCCCTCCCTCCCCTGGACAAGAGGGCTCAGGGTGGGTGACAGCATTTCCAAATAACAATATTCTGAAATTAAGTTAAAAACATTAAAAACATCCTGAACAATTCAACTAACATTTTAGAGATGGCAAATTAAAGGAACACGTTGGTGTCCTTTTTCCCCATGGGGGAGAGAAGGAAGGAAGGTGTCAGGTTAGCTGGAAACCTTTGCTGTCCTCAACCATAGGCCTGGCAGAACATCTCTGCCTTACAGGCCCTGTGGAACTGCATTAAGTCCCACAGGGCATAGATGTCATTCAACAGAGAGTTCCACCAGGTTGGTGCCAGGGAAAGCTCTGGCTCTGGTTGAGGACAGCTGGATGCTCTTCAGGCCAGGAATCACCAGTAAGTTCCTTTCCCTGAGTATAGTGCTCTCTGGGGAGTATACCAGTAGAGGTGGTCCCTTAGATACATTGTTGTTCAGTCGCACAGTCGAGTCCGACTCTTCGCGACCCCATGGACCAGCTCCCGCCAGGCCTTCCGGTCTTCCGCCGTCCTCTGAAGTGTGCTCAATTTCATGTTCGTTGCATCTATGACACTGTCTAACCATCTCATCCTTTGCCGTCCCTGTCTTCTTTGACCTTCAATCTTTCCCAGCATCAGGGTCTTCTCCAGTGAGTTCTCCCTTCTCATTTGGTGGCCAAAGTATTTGAGCTTCAGTTTCATTATCTGGCCTTCCAGGGAACAGTCAGGGTTGATTTCTTTTAGGATTGACTGATTTGTCCTTCTTGCAGTCCAAGGGACTTTCAAGAGTCTTCTCCAGCACCACAGTTCAAAAGAATCTATTCTTCGGTGCTCGGCCTTCCTTAAAGTCCAACTCTCGCAGCCATACATGACTACTGGGAATACCATTGCTTTGACCATGCGGACTTTTGTTGGCAGGGTGATGTCTGTACTTTTTATCATGCTGTTGAGGTTCGCCATCGCTTTCCTCCCAAGGAGCAGGCGTCTTTTAATTTCATGGCTGCAGTCACAGTCTGCGGTGATCTGGGATCCCAGGAACGTGAAGTCTGTCACTACTTCCACGACTTCCCCTTCTATTTGCCAAGGAGTGATGGGGCCGGATGCCATGATCTTAGTTTTTTTGATGTTGAGCTTCAAGCCCACTTTTGCGCTCTCCTCTTTTACCCTGAGCAAGAGGCTCTTGAGGTCCTCTTCACTTTCTGCCATCAGAGTGGTATCGTCTGCATATCTGAGGTTGTTGATCTTTTCCCCAGCAATCTTAATTCCCGCTTGTGATTCATCCAGGCCAGCATTTCGCATGATGTACTCTGCATATATATTAAATAAGCAAGGTGACAATATACATCCTTGTCGTACTCCTTTTCCTATGCTAAACCAATCAGTTGTTCCATATCCGGTTCTAACTGTCGCTTCTTGGCCCTTATACAGGTTTCTAAAGAGATATGTGAGGTGGTCTGGTACTCCCATCTCTTTAAGGACCTGCCATAGTTTGTTGTGATCCACACAGTCAAAAGCTTTAGCATAGTCAATGAAGCAGAAGTAGATGTTTTTCTGGTACTCTCTTGCTTTTTCCATAATCCAGCAAATGTTGGCAGTTTGATCTCTAGTTCCTCTACCTCTTCGAAACCCAGCTTGTACTTCTAGCAGTTCTTTATCCACGTACTGTTGAAGCCTAGCTTGCAGGATCTTGAGCATGACCTTGCTAGCATGTGATATGAGTGCAATGGTGCGATAGTTTGAACATTCCTTGGCATTGCCCTTCTTTGGGATTGGAATGTATACTGACCTTTTCCAATCCTGTGGCCACTGTTGCGTTTTCCAAATTTGCTGGCAAATTGCGTACAGCACTTTAACAGCATCATCTTCTAAGACTTTAAATAGCTCAGCTGGAATACCATCACCTCCACTAGCTTTGTTGTTAGTAATGCTTTCTAAGGCACATTTAACTTCACATTCCAGGATGTCTGGCTCGAGGTCAGACATTCTTGAGATACATTGGTCCCAGACTATTTAGAGCTTTGGAAGTTAATACCAAAACCTCAAACCTGATCTAGTGTTCAACCTGGAGCCAGTGCAGCTGGCGGAGTACCGGATAAATGTGAACCTGTAGATGGAGTTCCCGTAAGAACCCGTGACACCACATTCTGGACCAGTTGTAGTTTCCAGGTCAGTCTCAAGGGTAGCCCTGCATAGAGCGAGTTAAAGGAGTCTAGCCTGAAGGTGACTGTTGCATGGATCACTGTGGCTAGGTCAGGGAGACACAGGAAGAAAACCAGCTGCCTAACCTGGCATAGAAGAAACACCTCTCTAGTAACACTTATGATCTGAGTCTCCATCGATAAGGAGCAGGGCTTTTTTTCTAAGGGAATGCGCCAGAACAGAGTTCCAGAACCTCTTTGACAAAATTCTTTTTTAAATGTTTAGAACTTCATGAGTTTTCAATATACAGATTGAAAACTTTATTCCCCTCCAACACCTCTTTTTTAAAAAGAAGCCCTGATAAGGAGGCATCCAGAAACACACCTGGGCACTTGATAGTGCCCTCAGGGCAGATTGAACCCCCCCCCCCCCCAAAAACCCTTTGAAATGGAAATGGCCGCTGCAGGGATCTACTCCCGGCCCCACCTGCATGGACAGTGAAAGATTAGAATGTTCGGGGGGGGGGGCTTCTAACTGGGCCTGTCAGTAAAAGGCAGAGGAGGAGGGGGGCTATTCCAGCCTTTCAGGGAGGGATCTTTAGGGCCAGGCATGACAAGAGTTGCCAGGGGCAGGCTGGGAAATTCCTAGAGATTCTGTAGTGGAGTCTAAGGAAGGCTGGTTTTGAGGAAGGGAGAGGCCTCAGCTAGACATAATGCCACAGAGTCCAGCCTCCAAAGCAGTCATTTTCTCCAGGAAGACAGATTTTTGCTATCTAGAGTTCAGTTGTAATTCTGTGGGATCTCCAGGTCCCACTTGGCGGTTGGCAACCCTAGGCTTGGCAGGAACTTGATGCCATCTCACTTTCATGACTCAGCTAGGCCCAGTTACTTGCCATTGTTCATCAGCAGCCACCCTATGAAAGCCAGTGTGATATAACAGTTAAAGCTTCAGATTAGGGTCTGCAAGACCCAGTTCAGAGCCCCATCTTGCGGTGGAAGCTGACTGGGTGATTTTGGACTAGTCACACACTTTCAGCCTAACCAACCTCACAGGGTTGTTGTGAAGATAAAAAGGAGGAAAGAATAATGTAAGTTGCTTTGGTCCTCCCTATGGAGAAAGACTGTACTATTCCTAGGTAGAGGCTGCAGGGAGGGGGGAGGAGATGGAAAGCTGAAGACAGAGAGGCAGATAAAGGTAGGTTGGGTGGGAAGGAAATAGGGTTGCCAACTCCAGGTTGGGAAATTCCTGGAGATTTGAGGGATAGAGCCTGGGGAGGGGAGGGTTTGAGGAGGGGAGGAACTTGAGAACAGTATAATGTCATAGACTCCACCCTCCAAACCAGCCATTTCTTCCATGAGAACTACCATTGCCAGCCTCCAGGCTGGAGATCAACCAGAATTACAACTGTTGTCCAAGTGACAGAGATCAGTTCCCCTGGATCCCCTGCCCTGAGCCTCAGGGGTAGAGCGGGATACAAATCTAAGGATAAATAAATAAAATAAAAATTAAAATAAAATGGCTGCTTTGGAGGGTTGACTCTATGGCATTATACCCCGATGAAGCTGCTTGCCTCCCCAAGTGTCACTGTCTCAAGGCTCCACCCCCAAATCTCTAGGAATTTCCCAACCTGGAGTTGGCAACCCTATTTCCTTCCCACCCAACCTACCTTTATCTGCCTCTCTGTCTTCAGCTTTCCATCTCCTCCCCCCTCCCTGTAGCTGGGAGATCTGATGTGATTCCCAGAGTGTTGCTACTGCTGCTGTGGGGGGGGGAGGAAATCAGTGGGTGGCTGGGAGCACCACTATTGCTGCTGCTGTGTGGTGTGGTGGAAGAAGCAGGCAGGAGGCTTGGAGAGTGATGGGGCAGAAAGAGAGAAAGAGTGATGAGGTGGGGAGGCAGAAAAACAACGAGAAAGAGAGAGGAAATAGCAAGCATGGAGGAGAGATAGAGAATAAGAAAGGGGGGCAGAAGGGAGACAGAGTGTGAGAGAGGGAGGGGGAGGGGAGAGGGTAGAAAGCACAGGTGTGAGGAATGGGATAACCATCCCACAATTTTCTTGTGGGTCTCCACTTGTATATATTTAATTCCCAACTGTGCCCCCTATGTGTGGATACCTATTTCCACAGATAGGGGGCATATGGAGGGTGAAGATATGTTTGTATACACTTGGGGCACTCTCCAGGTGTGCAGAAAAATCTTACATGTTTAAAAATATATACAGGGATACTTAAATCCTCCCAAAAGTAAAATTGCATTTTCTGCACATGTTTACTTACTGAGCCATGGGAAAAGCAAATAACTGTCCCTGTTGCTGCCCACATCACCACTAGGACCGCTGGGAAAAGCCATTGGAGCTGAGAGGTAACCCACTGTGGCAATACCCGTCTCAGCCACTGCTCGGCCTGTCACAGCCACTGCTGAGACTGCTGCTGCAGGAACCATCCCCGCCACCCCCAGGACCACTGGAAAAGAGCACAGTAGGGCTGTGCCTTTCAAAGCCACCACCTGGTCTGCTGGCAAACTAAGCCACAGCTGGAGGACAGTGGGGGCCTGCAGAAGATTGACATCTGCCGTATGGCTACCCCAAAGGATACAGGATGGGACTCCCAAGTCTCTGAAGCAGGAGCCTTCCTACGGTTGAGGGAGGGAATAAGGGAGGAGGTAGAAAGGAAGAGATAACACGTCAGATTTAACCAGGGCATGAAGACAGGGCTAGAGCTATGAAGACCGGGCCCAGAAGCGGGTCATCGATGACCAGCCATTCCAGAGGGAGAGTGGCACCCAGCATGTTGTGCAGGGAGCTCAAATGGGGCACTCCTCTGCTGAAATACACACAGGATCCCACTGTGTCTTGCTGCAATGCACCCATTCCCCAGGTTTATCTCTGTAGAAGCCATTGGGAAGCCCCGTCAAGCGCATTTGGGCACAGCAAGAACAACAAGAAACCACGGCTCTCTCCTGCATGCCCAGCAGCCTCCACAGTGTGTCTACACAGCTCTTGGGAGGCAACAGCTCCAAAACAGGCAACAGCCAACACCTCCCACTCCCCAACAGGACCTCAGAGCTTACAGTTTCCTGTGCTGAGTGGGTATCACCATGAAGAGTATATTAATTTAGTGACTACAAATCCTACACTGCAATTAGAAGTTAAAATAAGCCACAACACATTACACAACATTTTGTTGCGGGTCCCCTCTTTTGTGTTTGTGTATAAATATATGAGAGAGATTCACATCCTTATTTAGTCATTGACCATTAAAAATAAAAATAAAATACAGCAACCTAATGCTCATTTATGGAAGAGGTTAAACCATTCAGTGTTATCATAGTAATAAAATAACAACGTATGGCCAAACAATAAAAAGATACAGTTCTAGAGAGCGAGAAGGGAAAATGTTCTTTAAATATATAGACCCATATGAGTATCTCTGAATGAGTTTTCATCACATAATTATAAAATCAGACCAGGTGGTGGGAGTATGTGTCCTGCATGAGGTTATACTGCAAATATGCATCCTTTAGGATGAAACAGCTGCCACATCAATTGCCACATCTGCATAGCTGGCCTTCTAGAGAAACTCACAAAAATTTGTCATTTGATCTGTCCTTTCCTACAAACTTACGCCCTTCAAATGTTATTGGTATAACATGGGTTTCAGTCAGAAGAGGTGACAACTATGCTGCATTAGTACTCCATGAATCAGTTCTTGCCTAATTAAAATAACCGAATAGCTAAAATTGCTGAATATATGATGTTCAGAGTTCCTTGCAATACTCAGCATGATAAAAGATGTCAGAGAGGTAATATCCTACATACTTCAGCCATGGCTGAGAAGCAATCCAGCCCATTGCCTTGTCAAACTGGAATATTTCATAAAATTGAATTACCAATTAAGGATTATTTGCCAATTGGCTTCTTTGGGGACTAAGATTCAGCACAAATTTTGAAATGGAATGTAATTCATACAATCTTTTATCAAAGGCTTTCAGTCAGATGGATCCAGCAAGCTTTTTGCTCTCAATAACTCAGCTGATATGGCTTTGGTACATGCAGATTCCATGGTGCTCAGCACAGCCTCTCGGATCCACCCAGTATCTTTAGTTCCATGATAAAATTATTGCTGCTGTAAAAAAACTTTCTTCAGTGAAAGTAGAAGAATATGAAAGTTGCAGGGGTGCATGTCCTCTTGATTTCAGCATATTCCCTTGAAACAATAAATGTTTCAGGTATGATATTAACCTAGAGATATTTGCTAGGCCATGTCAAAAAATTATTCTATCTTTCTATGAATAACAGTTATTACCCTATGGAATAATTATGAGAAACATGCAAAGAACATACATTTGATGTTATCAGACTGAGGAGCTCTTTTAAAAAAATCACAAACTGTTCCTTGCATGTAATTTGATTTCCATTTGAGAAAATGAAATTCTTAACAAGGAAGTATTGAAGTCATTTATCTAGCATAATTAAAAACTGATTTCCTATAAATGCTTCTGTGGGGTTTAAGATTACTTACATAATTTGAAATGAAAACACATATTTTTAACTGTACACTACACAATTAACTTTGAATAGACAGAAAGCACTAGGGATAAGTACGAACTAGGAAAACATGGTGCATATTGGTTCTTGGTTTGTGGTTTGCATGATTCGCGAACCATGGACTAGCATGAACATTTTCATGCTAGATGAACTGGTTTGGTTCATGAGGATCATGATGCAGTAGAACTGCCTCCCAGTGTGCTAGAGGCACCAAACTCAAAGGAGATATCTGGCTCACTTTTCACTAACTGCCTTCAAAGTTTGGTGTTGGTTGGATTTATGGGGTCAAGGTTACAGCCCCCCCAAAGGTGCCCCCAGGAAAATGATTTTTGGGAAAATGACAGATGCAGGTTCAGAAGGTTCAGGAGTATATAGAATGGATCCTGTGCAAGCTAGAGACACTAAACTCACAGCGAATTTTAAGATATCTCTCTTCCACCAGTCCTCCACGTTTGGTGAGAATTGGATTTATGGGGTCTGAGTTACAGACCCCCCAAGAAAGCAAGAAGGTGCCCTCATCCTCCATAGCTTCCAGTGGAGGGGAGAAAGCAGCAAAAAAAAAAAAAAAAAGCGCAAGGGCAATAGAAGCCCAGCAGAACAGAATCAAAGTCTCAGAGAATCTCTGCAGTAGAAGCTGAAGGTGTGGGGGGATTTTTGCAAGTCCAGCAGAACCAGCGCAATGGGCCCAGCAGAACCAGTGCCACTGTAGCATGACAAACCCAAAAGGACTAAGGTCAAGCATGGAAACATTTCCTTTGGGGGAAATGTCAGGCACAGATTCAAAAGTGTATAGAGGCAGAGGTGCCAGGCTGTGGATCCTCCTCCTTCCCCCTAAACCTCTTCCACCCACTGTTCCCTCTGGCCATGTCTGCTGGCTTGTAGCCTCTGCACTTCTTTGCAGAGCTCATGCTTCTCACTTGATAGTTGTATTCCACCCATGTTTCATCTGGTAGAATCTTACTGACCATCCTTCTTATTTGTTTTTAATTTCTGGTTTTATTTATATGTACTGTTTTTTTAAAAGCTGTTTTTTAATTCTCTTCTAGTTGTTCACCACCTTGAGGACCCTAATTGGGTGGGAAAGCATCATTCAAATGTTTTTAAATAAAGAAATTACAAATCAAACTATTAGAGCAATACTGCATTAATTTTTCATAACTCAGGCACTATAGTGCAGCAATGTAAGACTTGAAGCAACAAAAAAGAATAAGATAGAACTCAGAATATAAATGCCCTCTGAATGATAACTGTCTCTGCAATAATATCAGGAAAATGTACCTATCTTATGATCCATAAGGGTGTACCAAAAAACCTCACCTACCAATGTCCTGATTTTAAAAGGAACAATATATATGCCTATAGCAGGTGAAGCTCAAAGTAAGCGTTACAAAGAAGCAGCCTCCCTTAGTTGTATATAAACTGCTATACTTTTGATTTCAGGTTATGTTGATGCCCCCAAACTATATATATTTTCACTCTTACAGAGCCAAGCAAAGATCCTGGCATAAAACTTATTTTAAAGGCATTATCCCCTCTGAGCTTTCCACTCCAAAGTTGTAGCTTTGAATACAAATCAGATGCTTCTACTATTGGCTAGTTCCTTCTCCCAGCATGAGATTGCAACTCTGACTAACACTCCCCAAAATGTTAATGGGGGGGGGGGGAGGCAGGAGAAGGATGAGTAAGTGGTGGGATTTCTCCAGTCTTACACACATACATATCATCCCTAAACACCGAAGGAAATAAATTGTGGTAAATTGCTTCAAGCAAGATATCTTTATTTTACTGGAACAGGGGAAAGTAGGACAGAAAACCATGAGTTAAAGACAGGAATTGTGGGATTTTATACCAGAAAATCCTAGTTAAGCCTGTGATCAGAGGAAATTGACTCCTAAATTCTAAGTGTGAGGGAGAGGCAGGAGGTGGCGGTTGATCAGTGGTAAGAAATAGGGATGTGCATTTAGATGTATCTGGTCCAAAATATATATCCAAAATATTTTCCAGATATATTCAGGTACCTGAATGGTATCTGGGATTTTCCAGGATACCAGGAAATGGGTCCTGAAAAAATCCCAAAAATATTTGGGAGTAACCGGGAATACTGGAAGCCAGTGTTTTAAGGCTCCCAGGACTGTCCCCCCCCCTTGAATTTTGTTCTGATTCTCTGTCAGTGCCTTCTTTCCAGGGCTTGATTTCAGCTTGCCTGGTTGACTTGGCCTAGATTCTGTGCTCTGAAATTAGTTATATGAGTCTTGCTACATCACAATTGTGTGTTCTTTGTGCAAGTTGGTTTGCATTGGGTTTGTGGTGGATTCTCTGTTTCGAGCAGTTTGCTCAAAAAACAGTCCCTCCAGCCCTCCAGAAAGATTCCCCATTGAGAATAATGGAGCCAAATAATATCAAAATCCTGAAGGGAAAAAAAAAGGATCTGAATACCTGGGACGCAGAAAACTGGGAATACTGATATTTTTCAGTTCCCTGAACTTCCACATCAGCTTCTAACCAACCAGATTCTTCTCACCAAGTCACCCAGTTCTAGTGCTGCTGCTCCCCACAATCTCATGGGTTAGAAGCTGACAGAGGGTGCCTGAGGTAGAGGCTATGGAGGGAGGGGTAAGAAGGAGTCTCCTCTCCTGCCCACATACTTCCATAGCCACTGCCTCAGCCACCCTCTCTGAACCTTCCTGTCTGCTTAATTATTGAGACTGAGGCAACGGGTGTGCGAAGACTCCTTCTCACTCCATTCCTCCAGCACCAGCACCTCAGTTTTGGCAGTTAGAAACTGATAGGGAAATTGAAGGAGGGCAGTTGAGGCGGCAGTTGAAAATAAACCACAACACAATCTATAACCTATTGTTGTGGGGCCCCGCTGATATATTCCAATTCTCAACCCAGCCCAAATGGACAATGCTTAAATTCAGAGATGGGATTAGTGAACAGACAATACAAATACAATCCAGGTTTGTGAGAAAATCTGAAATCTGAAAAAAAAAATGCATGGGGGGGGGTTAAAGACCTTAAAATGATAAAAAGAGCACATGTAGCTCTGAAGTCTGGGGGGGGAACAAAGGTAGGTTGGCTGGTGGATGGGAAGGAGAGTAGGAGGGAGAAAATGGGGAGACAATCTGGGGGCTTTCAACTAAGGTAAAGCGGAAATAGTGGAGGAGAGAGCAACGAGACGCACTCTGCAAGTCCTTATGTGTTCCTCTTTGAATATGTACTGAATGCCTTAAGCTGCCTTATACTCACCATTGATCTACAAGGTCAGTATTATCTACTCTGACTTTTCAGGGTTTCAGACAGAACAGTCTTACACATCTAGGGTTGCCAGACCCCTGGTCCGGGTGGGAGATCCCCCTATTTTCAGGGCTTTGATCAAGCTGGCTGGTGAGGGAAGCCCCACCCTCAAACAGGGACATTGCCAGATGATGTCTCCAATGTGATGGTGTCACCCAGAAGTGACATCATTGTGCTGCCAATATCAGCAATTACACTATAGTTTTTGGGCAAACTCTATGGTTTTGAAGGGAAAAAACCAGAGTTTTGTCCAAAAACTAAAGCGTCACCCCCCTGACGTTGGTGATGCAATGTCATCACTTCCGGGTGATGTCATCACTCCATGGGAGTAAAGCACATGCACCAGAAGATCCCAAGAAGGACCCAGGAGCCCCCCAGATCGCAGGTAGGACCTATCATTCTTTTTTTCACTGCATATTGGGGACTGATCCCAGGATGCAGCAGCAATGCAGATGCTCTGCCACTGAGCTTTAGGTCCCATCCCATATTATATTGACTTCATTGCTTTTGTCTTTGGGCCACCTGATTCCTGGCAGTTTTAGTTCCTGTCTGCTTCTTTAATGCACAGTTGAATCAGGTTTGTGTTTGCCGCACCATGACCCACATACCACCCTGCTAAACTGCTAGACTTTACCCATAGTCCCACTCACTTTTTCTTATGTTTAACTGTGAAAATGCAATTACCTATGGGTGCTATTGCGTACCAGAAATTTCAGTGCATTTCTAACCAGAGTTACACCCTTCTAAACCTATTAAAGTCAGTGGGTTTAAAAAGGTGTAACTTGGTTTAGGATTGCATTGTAAAATATTATTGACCACTTTTAATGTATTTTCAATAATGAATATACATTTTAATTTATTTTCTTAAAAATAACACATATATTAAGCAAAGAAATTATTAACATTATAAGTCTTCACCAAGAAATCCTATTAGTAATTAAGGCTCTTTCTAAAATTCTAGTAGAAAATGATTACAAAGACAATTATCGCTCAATTCTCAGATCATTCAAAATATCACAGATAAGGCACTTGCCAGTGACAGCTTTTGCCTTCTGTGAGCATAATTAGTTGAATGAAAAAATATAATATGGTTACTGCATGACTGAGAAGCTTGTTACAGAATCATCATTTCTGAAGCTTTATTTATTGACTTCATTTAAATCCCACCTTTTCTCCCCAACAGGAACCCAAAGTGGCTTACATCATTAGTTGCTGTAGATTTTCCGGGTTGTAGCTTACACCATTCTTTTCTGCTCCATTTTATCCTCACAATTACCCTGTGAGGTAGGTTGGGCCGAGTGTTTGTGAATGGCCCAAAGTCACCCAGCAAGCTTCCATAGCAGGGTAGGGATTCAAATCTGGTTCTTCTAGAGTCTAGTCTGACACTTCACACTACCCTACAACCGGCTTCAGCTGGTTCAAAATGTGGCAGCACTCCAGTGCTGAAAGATGTGCCATGGCTGTTGGTTAGTTTCTGAGCACAATTCACTGATCTTACCTTTATGGCAATAAATGTCTTGAGACCATAGTACTTAAAGGACTGCCTCATCCCATACTGCCCAGCTCAACAGCTAATATCTTCATTACAAATCCCTCTCTCTGGGAGCATGCATCCAAGACAAAATTAATCCTGAAATTAGATTTTTTTTTTATCAGCTCAAGGATATCCAAAATAACCCCAAAAGTCTCAAAATTCTGGGATTAATGAACACTTATATCCAATGCTCCCTCTAAGCTGTGGAGGCTTGTGAGCAAAAGTTCTACTTTGTGAGCTACTGGCATTAAAGTTGTAAGTGAGCAATTTGGCTACTGCATAAATTATTTTGCTCTGGAGCCACCTTTCCTGAGGTAAGACAGAAATTTGTGAGCCAGAAGCTAAAAAACTGTCAGAAGCATTTTGATTTCAGGGATGTGCAGGAGTGGGGAAAGAAGAGAAAGGAAACTGGACTACGAAACAGCTGTTAGTTGGTAACTTTCACATTTTAAAGGGACTAGAAGGCCCTTACAGCCAATGCCAACTAGCATCTGATCTTTGGCTACACAGGAGGCCAGATCTACTGCCCCTGGAAATAATGGAACTGTTATTTCCTATGGGGTTTGAGAGGCCAGGTCTACCTATAGGAACTGATGGCCCTGAAGAGCAAAGCCCCAGAAGAGTGCAGGAGCCTGCCAGCTGATTTTGCAGGGCAGAGAAGCCGTGCTGGAGTACAGGTGACTGTCAGACAGTCTGCCAGACCTTGGCTGTGATCTGTTGCCATCGGCAGTTTGATCTGCTACCATTGCTGTTCCCTTACATATTTAAAGTGTACAATCAGACAGCAACATCTGTCTGTCTTGCCCCAACCATCTGAGTCCCGTCCCCCCCCCTTGTAATTTTCTTTGATACTTGAGAAAGTCTGGCCCTGTTGGTCTGAGCTTGTTCCAAAATGGATTTCCTGATGTCTGGTTGCTCTGTTGCACACCCAAGCCATCAGGCAGGTCGGACTGGTCTCTTGTTTTCCAGCCACCATTTTTTTTAACTCGTTAGCAAAGTGTGCATAACTGCATATCTGCACCTCTCTCTCTCTCCCCCCACTCCCACAGGGGCTGCTCTAAACTTTGTTTTCTTCATAAAAACTTTCAAAGAAAGACACCCCTGTATTGCAGCTTTTTTTGGTGGTTTGAGGAAAGGGTAAATTGAAAAGTTTAGAGAGGGAGGACTACATATCCCAGCAGGCTCATCAGTGCTTCTGGGCATGTTCAAAGGATACACTTTTTAAAAAAATGGCTGACGGGCTGACTCCCTGCCTGCTGCTGTCTGATCACTCAAGCACGGGAAAAGCACATTGAAGAGTACTAAAAGGGGTGAGTCTGATTAGGATTCTCTATTATAAAATAACTTGGCTCAATTAGAGGCGGGGAACAGCCCTTCAGCATATCAAGCAGGTGCTCTACTATTGAGCCCCTCTTCTAGATGTTCTCTATGCTGGTGGGTTAGAAAGAAGTTCACTTGGGCTTATTCATTAAAGTCATTTTAAACTTCCCTTTTTACTCATGGAGTTAAAGCCTGTGTTTGTTTATTTACATTATTTATTGTCTACCTTCCTCACTTGGCTCAAGGCAGATTACACAGAGTAAGTCAATATAATCATAACTGAAGAAAGCATAAGTATTAACATGACATAATAAGCTAAGCAAAAGTTACATAGTAGGATTCTAGTTTCCAGACTGTTGTTACCATGCCTGTTTTTTAGGATTACTATTTTCAGCTCTGAAAATTTGGGACCGTTTTTCCATTTCCCCCATCCCCCCCCCCAAAAAAAACCTAAAATAGTAATGAGGGTCCAGAAACCTTGAGATAACAAAAGGCATTCCCTCCCCAAAATCTGGACCTCAAATTAACATGAAATGTGTTTAAGTGCTATCTGTGAGGCAAATGGCAATCAGAGACAGGGCTTTTTTAGTGGAGGCATCTTCTCTGGGGAATGACTTTTCCCTTGAGGCTTACCCAGTGTCTTTGCTACTTCTTAAAAAAGCACCAGGCCAAAACTTTTGATTTTATCCAGGCTTTTTATTTAGAGGGTAAATCTTTTAACACTATTTTCATAGTGTGCTTTTACTCAAACGCATGTTAAACTACTCAGTGTTGTGTTTTTTTAATGCTATGGCTGACTTTTTAATACTTGGTTTAGTTAAGAACTTTTATATTATTTATGTTTTTATGGTAAGTTTTTATTATGTTATATTTTGTAAGCTGCCTTGAAAAGGTGACATAGGAGTTTTTGAAATAAATACATAAATTGCATTGATGGGGACATCAACAATCACCAAATTACATTCATGGTATCATACAAGGAATTATTAGAGGAAACAATTTTGTGCAATGAAAATATAATACACTGTAGGATGATAGTAGTAATAGTAATACAGTGCAGGATTAGTGCCTTAAAATCTATCTATCTATCTATCTATCTATCTATCTATCTATCTATCTATCTATCTATCTATCTATCTATCTATCTATCTATATCTATATCTATATCTATCTATCTATCTATCTTTCTTACATTTTTATGTCAAACTGTTAGCTGAGATCATTAGGACTTTTGAGGGGGTTGTCACCAATATGTCAGTTACACTCAGTATTTCTCATTATCTCAGCCACTGGAGACAATTGTAAAGGTCCTGGGCCAGTGTTTTGAGGTTATGGTCAAGGGACTGCCTCTATTTGTGCCAAGTGAAAGAGAATTCCTATATCCAAATATCTGATACTGGTATATAATATAAAGTTATGACCAGCATGATTCTGTTTCAGATTATGGCATTTTACATGGTGGAAGTATGCAAGAAACTTGGAGGAAAGGAGAAGAAGAAACAAATCTGGAAACGGCACTGTCAATTTTGGGTACCCAGTGTGACTTTCAGATTGGAAAACTTTCTACATTCTGAAAACATTAATTTCTTTAGCTTACTTTGCCTCCACAACTGTAGTCTACCTCATGTCAAAGTAGAAATCCCTTTATCTTTCATATCACAATTTGTCAGGAAAATATTGTATGAGTAATCTAATAGAATTTCTTTGCTTTGGCTACTGCTGTACAATGATTAAAGCTACAGGGAAAATGGATGAAGCTTGGGATATGTAAACTAGTGGAAAAGGAGAAAGCATCCAAGAATTCTTATGTAATGAAATGACTGTCATGGACAATTTAGCTTTTAAAGAAGTAACATGAAGGGGAAAGAACCTATATAATAACCAAGCCAACCTTCTGATAAATCCCTCCTCTCTAATTACTAAGATATGTCAGGTGGCAATTCTCCCCATACCGCACAAATCTGCCATCAACAGATTTCTCTTCCTAATTTTTATTTTAATAACAAGCTGCAAAGTTACTGATAATGACTATTAAGAAATAGGATTACTCAAGTGAGCTAAATCCTGCTTTTTCATTATATGCTATATAATATTACAAATTCATGTCTCCAACGGAGAGAAAAAAATTTGGAGTTATATACCAGGTTTTTGTGTCTCATATAATCATTACCCAGTAATGTTTCATGTGGGTCATAGAACAAAGCAGCATGAGAAACAATAACCTAGTGTATTTTTGTAGCAGGAATAAACTCAGAACCAGTTTGATGAGACTGCAGGTGACATCTTATTCTCAACACATGTGTGAAATTGTTTATATGCCTTTCTCCTGAGCATCTCAGAACTCAAAGTACATATAAAGCAAACATTAAAAGTGTGTGTGTGTGTGTGTGTGTGTATCCTAATAATTAGGCCTGTTGCATAAATAAATGCAACAAGCTCTAGAAAGAGGGCCTGGGAGAGTGCTCTGACCTGCAGCAGTTGCCCCCCCCCCCGAGTGCCATAGCCAGACCACTGCTGCTGTGGGCGGCCCTCTCCTCCACCTCAGTGATCCCTCCCCGCCCCGACTCTGGCTGCACGGCTTTTCTGTCCTCCTCCCCCCGCCCCACTCTGACTCGCAGCCATTGTAAACAGCGTGAGGCAGGCAATGGAGCTGGTGTGTGAGGTGGAACCAGCTCAAGCGGCCGGAGAGGAGAGGTGAGCAGCTGGGGCAGCGGCAGCATGAGGGAGGAACCGGCCACTGCTCACTGAGTCCTTGCTCCATGTATGGGGCACACGAGGGATGGAGGGGACCATGGGAAAGGACCAAAGTGAGAACCCCCTCCCCATCCCCCACCCCTGATGCTGCACATGAGCTGGAGGGAAGGAGGCCCCAGCCATCCCCAGCCCCATGGAGAGTCCCATCCATCCCTTCCATCAGCTCCAAGCACACTAAGCCGGAAACGCTGGCCGCCGCTTTTGTGGGCGGGACACCGCAACCCAGGCAGCCAACACAGCCAGCGCCTTCTGAGTGGCAGTTCAGGCAGCCAACTGATTTTGGTGCACATAGAACTTTGCCACTTGAAAACGGAATTATATATAAGGCTATATATATATATAGTCTTAAAACACTTTATGGTCATTCCAGCAGGGTATTCCCCCTTTGCCCCCAAAGCTCTCTGGAATAACTATGTTTTACAGCCTCACTGGAAATCCAGGAAAGTAGGAGCCCTCCATCCTTTTCCAGGGCTAAAAATGTTCAGGCACAGACTGTTCCTGAACATGCATTAAAGGGAGATATTTGACAGTAGTCGTTGCTGGGAAGAACGAAGTTACTGCATGGGATTGTACAGGGTGAGGTGATCTTTCCAACTATGTGGGCCCCAGATCATGTCTTTAAAGGAGAGCACCAACACCTTGAATTGGACCTGGAAGCTAATAGGTAGCCACTGAATGGACCTCAGAATAGGAGTGACATGTTGTCGATGTTTCACCACAAATAACAAATGGATTGCCTTGAAGTAGGCGTCTTTCATTGCCTCAATCAACCTATAATAAGTAAATCTTTTTGTTTGAATTAGCCCATTGTAAGAGGGCTGCTGTGTCTTCTATCTGAAAACAAAAAAATAAGATGAAAATGTGAAGAAACAGAGAATGAGTAATCTTCTTGGAAACAAGTAGCACGTTACATCTCTCGTTTTTCTTTTCCTCCCAACCAAATTTGTAATTTATTCTGTTTATGGCCTTTGCTTATTTGTGCAGCAAAATGACAGTTTTGGAGCTGATAATAAAATGGCTTCCTCTCCTGCCTTCTATTTTTAATGGTGTTTCTTGTGTATTTCATCCAGCTCAGCTAGTCTGCACATGAACAATTAATCAGCATCTATATTTCGGTATTATGTGGTTCTCTTTCAAGATAAGTAACAGAGAAGATACTGTGAGCAATGAAACTGTAACATATAGCATCACTCACCTTGTCCCTTCCTGTTGCTTCCTTCATAATTTGCAGTGGCACTGAAGCATCAAAAGAAACTACCAGGACTTTATGAAATCACATGGAACAAAACACAAATTTCAGATTCAGGAACCTGGAGAATAATCTGCAAACCAACAATCTGTAAACACAAATTGTATTTTTAAGTCGAGACTTATATGTTCTGATCCAATGATGCAGACACAAGAGCTCTTATGTACGTGTGGAGGTCCCCACCTATTGTTATTTCTCTGTTACTCTCAATAGATCTGCTTGCCATTTGTGTGAATGAAGTTGTCTTTTCCAGAATTATGAACACACATGCACAGAAGGTGTTCCTGGTCAGGGCTATTTACTTTTACAATCAACTTTACAAGGGGCAAGGCTTATTGGCTACTGTTTATATTCTCTTACTTGTTCTTAAGTGCACAGTTATATCCTTGAAATATCCAAAAGGTAATGAACTGCAGCAACAAGTAAAATAATAATCAGAGTGACAATCTATAATTTCCTAAATCAAAGGCAAACTGAAGAAATAAATCTTGGACTGCTATCAGGCATTCATTGTCCCCTTGATTTGCAAAGGGGTCATTTGAGAGAGAGAGAAAAGCAATCACACAGATTGACTTGTCCCAGAGAGTGATGACATATTGCCAAAGTAAATCACAAACAAAAGAATATAATTTATTGTAGTGCTATTTTCTCTGATTGTGTATCAGATCACAAATTGTAAGAATATTAAAATACATGTTGTTATTTTGCATGTAAATATAATTCTCCACCTGAGTCAATCTGAGTTGGTATAACTCTTGAGTCATCGGTAAATCAAGAAAATGACATTAAAGGTCAATTTGCATAACAATGTGAATAATTGTGTGTTTTAATGAGAACTGTGCAGCTAAGGCTATTTTTCAAAAGTCCAAAGTTTCTTGCATTGCAGTCCTAAGCTCATGGGCTTCAATGGAGTTAGAAGGATGTAAACTCTTTTTGCACTCACATTACAGACCAGTGCAGCATAATAATATTAAGTACTAAACAACCTACTGCACTTTGGATTATGACACCTATGTTCTGAACTTATACTTTATGTTAGCTGAGCCTTTGACAACACAAATAACTATAACAACCAATTCTCTATTCAGTTAATTTGCCATAATTCGTTTAAAAACATCTCCCTTATAAATAAAAGCCGAATGAATGGTGGTGGCACTTCTCTAGAACATTCCACACGCTCCAAAATCAGTTCACTCTAAGGCGTAACTTTCAAGATCAAAGATAAAAAAGAAAAGATTGACTCTGTTCTGAAAGCTCAAGAATTCCTTTGGATGTTCCACCCCTGTGGAACTCCCATGGGGTATGAACAATTCTTGTGGGATGCTATTGCCACCCCCATCCCAGCTGTGATCCGTCTCCTAGTTTCCCCACCCCTGGCTCAAGGCTGGATCTCATTTGCTTAAGCTATCAAGCAGTGGAGCAGCAGGTTTTGCCTTAACTTACTGGTGGTGGCACTTCTCTAGAACATTCCACACACTCCAAAATCAGTTCGCTCTAAGGCGTAACTTTCAAGATCAAAGATAAAAAAGAAAAGATTGACTCTGTTCTGAAAGCTCAAGAATTCCTAAGGGTTCAGCTGGGAAGGCCAGAGGAAAAAGAAGAGGACAGCAAGTCCAGTGGCGAGCTGGACACTGGTTCTTCCAGAGAGGACTCTCTGTCTGAGCAAGGGGCGGCAGCTCCAAAATGTCCTTACAAGTTGCGGAAGAGAAGGGAAAAGAAGAAGTAAAGGCTGAAGGACTCTGAATTGTGCCTTTGAGATTTTGGGTTATGGGATGATTGGGGGTACTGTTACTAGACAGTTAAATTTAAGCTTTAAGGGAAAAGGGCTATAAATGTTTGACTCAGTTTATAAAGGGATCAATGATGAGAAGACTCGATGTATCTAAGCTAGTTGGAGGATCTCCTCTCTTGGGGTTTTAGTCAGTAGTGGGTTCTTTACTTTCTCCTGTATATGTAGTTTCCCCTCCCTTTTTTTCTGTTGTAGTTTTTTGTAGTGAAAAAAAATCAATTAAAAAATCCCCTCTAGGTTTTTTTTTAAAAAAAATCAGTTCGCTCTCTCATCTGTCATTCAGAGGGTCTCCCTATCCACTGGCTGCTTTGCCTGAGTCCTGCCTCCAACATTCTAAACATTTTGCTTTTCCTCTCCCCCCCATAGCTAGTCAGAGCACAGAGGGTATTTGCATATGCAGCCTCATTAGCCTTTGCCTCGGAACACAGAGGTCGTTTGCATATGCAACTTGATTGGCTTTTGCCTCTAACATTCTAACCAGTTTTGCTGTTCTGAGGCAAAATGTGTCCAATCTCCAGCTGAGGGCTGGAGATCCCTCAGAATTACAACTGCTTTCCAGATGGCAGAGATCAGTTCCCCTGGAGAAAATGGGGGGCTCTGTATCCTTATATGCTGCAGAGGTGGCCCCCATATGACAGCCAATGTGACATAGCAGTCAGGGCTTCAGAGCACGGGAGAGGCTGCAGGTGTGTGTGTGGGGGGATGGAAAGCTGAAGAGTGAGGGGGAAATAAAGGTAGGTTGATGATTGGCTGGGAAGAAGATAGGGTTGCCAACTCCAGGTGGGAAATTCCTGGAGATGTGGGGGATGGAGCCTGGAGAGGGTGAGGTTTCAGGAGGCGTGGGACCTCAGACAGGTACAAAGCCATAGACTCCACCCTTCAAACCAACTATTCTCTTCTGGGGAAACAGCATTGCCAATCTCCAGGAGAGGGCTGGAGATCACTCAAAATTACAACTATTCTTTAGGTAGCAGAGATCAGTTCCTCTAGAGAAAATGGTGGACTCAGTGTCATTATACCCTGTTGAGGTCACCACAGCAAATTGACACTGAGTTTCCAAGGCCGGGGGACCTGCCCAAAGCCTCTTTCTAGAGTGTTCGTTGTATTTATTTCCACAACAGGCCTTTTTCCTAGTAGTTTATATAGAAGAACTGCCAGAGTATGGCAGATCTTTGCCTGTGGGAGGGGGGTTTGTGTACCACTCAATAGGCTTCAGACTGAGAACATCTCTTTCCTCATCCTCCACCTTTCAACTTTAGGAGCCCATGTGTCTTTTCTGACCTGTTTCTCTCTGCCTTATGAAGGGCCTGGTCCTTTGGATGTTCCACCCCTGTGGAACTCCCATGGGGTATGAACAATTCTTGTGGGATGCTATTGCCACCCCCATCCCAGCTGTGATCCGTCTCCTAGTTTCCCCACCCCTGGCTCAAGGCTGGATCTCATTTGCTTAAGCTATCAAGCAGTGGAGCAGCAGGTTTTGCCTTAAAGGTGCCTAGATATTGTTGCTTTGGCACATGGGCAATGAGGGTGGGTCCCTGTCTTCCCTCACAGTAAGGAGCCTGGGACTTGATCAGGTCCCAGAATTAGTATAATAGAATATAGCTGTAATGTATAACCTTATTTCATGCCATTGTGCCATTTCTGGGAAGAAGAAGGTATCTTTTAACAACCACACCTACTACAAACACACCTATGTTAATGGATGGTAATGTCTGAATGTACCATGAGATATAAGTTCTTCCGTGGGATATGTGGGGGGTGGAGGCCATTGAGGGGGCCATGTCTTGGCTCCACACCTACTGACCCAGCTGGATGTAGACATGGCCATGTTGAAAGTGGCATGGAGGTGCTGTGGACAGGACAGTCTTCCCTCCCCCACCATGCCAAGACCCAATAAAACCTAGAAGTGGCTGGAGAGAGGGAAGGTGCTGAGAGAAATTGCTGGCTCTCTCCCACTGGCAGCAGAGTGGTGGTGGTGGGGAGGCATTATGGAGGGAGGTGATAAGATTGAGCCAGGCAGAAAATGTCAGGACAGCCCCAAGAGGGTGTAATTACTCAGGAAGGTGCCTACAGAGAGAAACTATCCAAGGAACAGGCTTCAGAACTCAGGCTTGTCTTCTAGTTGCAGTGAGGCTACGGGGTTGGCTCTAAAACTAAGGAGTAAGCCAGAGAAAGCTCTTGGAGGTATAGGACACTAGAATTGTACAGGATGAAAATATTGTTATATAAAGATACTCAACAGGGTACAAATGATGACCATGGGTGGTGAGAGGTGCAGTCTTGTCACACCCCCAGAGGTTTCACCACATCTTATATACAGGATGATCCTGACAGAATAATTGTATATGCTATTGCCTATTTTTAATCAGTGAGTAACAAGTCTATCTCCCAAACTGTGCTTTCTGTGCTCCCCATCTTCAAAGTTGAGTCAGGTAACAACTAGAGACAAGTCATTATCAGTAGTAGCACTTTAAGTCTTACCTAGAGCCTAGCATACTGTTGTTTTGGTACCACACTGAAACCTTTCTGTTTTCCTGGGCTTCTAACTAAGAATTTTTAGCTGTTATATGGTCTGCTTTTGATCAAAGCATCCACATGAGATAAATTATTTCAGCAACCTCTCAGAGTGGAAAGGAGATGACCAAAGCTTTCACCTACTGTTAATGTTTGCATACAGACATATGAAAATGCCTTACAGCAAGTGAGACCGCTAGTCCATTCAGCTGATCATTATCTGTTCTGGCTGGCAGCAGTTCTTTGGGGCCTCCGACCAATAAAGTTTTTTCAAACACCTTTAGCTGGAGATGGCAAAGACTGAACTTACAAAAAGCATGATCTCTACCACTGAGCCACGGCCATTGCAAAATCTTTGAATGGCAATAATTATAGGGCAATTCTTACAACCATCCATCAGCAAAATTTCTGAGATAATAGGATGCATGGTGGGGAAGGAGAGAATGATAATCATGGTGCCTAAAAGAAATGAAAAACCTTTATGTTAACTAATTCAAAATTCTTCTTGCTGAACAAGTTAAGCCTGAAGAATTCTAAGTGGTATATGCTATTGAGAACGAGACTGAATACCCATTGATAAATTTGATGACTTTTGTCCTCTAACGATGAAAGAACACATTCTGTTGCTATGAAAGCCAATAGCAAGACTTCTGCCATATTCAAAAGTGAGGACTGCTGCATACATTTTATAGGTAAAAATCAGTCACTTTCTTTTATGCAGGAGACCATAATAAATAATCATAATGCTTCCTCCAGCGTTAACATCAATGAACCTTTGTGAGAATTATAGAGCCTTTCTCCAAAGGAAGATTATAAAATATAGATGCCTCCTTGCTTTGGAAGAGAATAAGAATTTCTCAGTGTTTTTCACTCCTCTTGAATTAATGGGCTCAAAACGAATAACACACCAAAAAGAAGTAAACACCTGCAAGATAAATGGAAGCCCAGTGCTGCTTAATTGATTATACTGACTGCAAAATGACAAAAGAGGCCATGGATAGTCATTAAAATTTACAAAACAATAGCAGAGGCCATAAGGAGGTCAGAAGAATAATGCACCCTTATTACTAGACTCCTTTTTAGATCTTTCACTATATTCATTTACTGTTCAGTTTTAAAAAGAACAGGACTTTCATGAACCTGTCACCAGTGATTTATGAAGTTCATTTTCTCCTCATATGTTTATAGATCAAACATGGAAAGAGAGGCTCAACAGTATTGAACACATTTAATATTAAAAGGAGGGGTATTTCAACTCCATATTGTGCTGGCTTAAACAATTTGGGAGGGCAAAAATAATTACACTCAAGCAATTGCTTTGATCATGGATAAGTGCTTCTAAAATCAATACACCTATTTAGTTCAGTGCAGTAGTTCCTAAAGAAGCATCCATTTGTGCTATGATAGCGCAGAGTCATTAGTGCAGGAAGTACATTGCAAAATTAAAGGATAAGCAAGTGGGGGAGGGCAAGCTAGCAGCTGTTTTCTGAGAACCATGATATAGAATTGTTCTGTACCATTATTGCTAGAAGCATTTACTGCTTAACTCAGAATTCCTTTGGTAATTAATTCCTTTGTTAGTTAATTCATTATAATTACAATGCTTTCTTCCACCAAGAATCAGAAGATGTCCCAGTTGCTCCACACCACAATCCTCTGTGGTAGCCTTGGCCTAATTATAGCCTAAAGATCTCCTGGGATTACAGCTGATTTCCAGACTACAGAAATCACTTCCTGGGCTTTGAAGGGTAGATGCTATGGCATCATATCTCACTGCCTTCTCCAGGCTCCACCCCCAAATCTTCAAGAATTTTCCAACTTGGGAATTGGCAACCCTATTTCCTTGACAAACCATCAGGAAAGGTTAGTGGGGGGGGGCGTGGCAGCTGAGCTTCTGGCTGGCTGCATCCCTCACACTCCTGCTATTCCTACTGAGGAATATCAAAATTTCTTTCAATAAACAAAACTAATTTAGAAACAAACTAGGGAGAAGAAGGGGGAAAACCCCCCACGCACACAGACCCCCTAGGAAGACTAATACAGACTCAGAAGACTTGAAAGACCAAGAGACATTTCAGCCAGAGGATATGGCAATGGGAGGAAGCAATTCTGACCCAAGTTACCAGACCATGATTCTGCATGCTTTGAATGAGATAAAATATGAACTTAAAAATGAAACAAAGACTTTGAACAAGGATATCGGACAATTGAAAAAAGAATTTGGCCAGCTCAAACAAACAATAGAGCCAATAAATAAAAAACTTGATGAACTCACCACAACAATGAGGACTTGGAGAAGAAAGCTGAAGCAGCATACCAGAGTGCGAAGAAAACAGCAGACAAAATGAAGGAGGTAAAGGATTTTGAGGCTTGGGCCAAAAATAAAATCATACTCCAAGAGATTAAACTAGGAGAAAGGAAGGCCAAACTCCGTGGGGTCTCATTAAACTTTTCCAAAAATGACGATCTCACTGCATCTTTAAATAAATGGCTGCGGCAGATACTTCACTCAGCAGGGGAATCAGAGACCTCCAAAAGAATAATCACCTCTGCCTTCTGTTTAAATGTGTCAAAAAGAGCTCCTGAAGATGCCACACCAGATATCCTGATTGAATTCATGGAGGTACAGATCAAAAATAAACTTTTTTAAATTGCGAGAGAAAAAGAGGGTCTGCGCCTTGAAGACACGATTGTTTTTCTATTTGCCAATGTCCCAGCTGAGATGCTTCTCACGAGAAGGAAGCTTCGAGATACAGCAAAGACACTGAGAGAACATGGAATTCAATACAGATGGCTTGTACTAAGCCAGCTAGTGGTCAACTTAAATGGCAAAACTTTCACAGCACACAACATGAATACTGGGAAGAAGCTACTGGAAGCAGTGATTAAACAAACAGATAGAGGCATTTGAAAGGAGATAGTTTGTTTAGGCAAACAGTATAATAGATCATTTTGAGAGCAATTAAATGAGTATAAGAAGGAAATTTAGAACTATATCTTAAGTGGCAACTATTCAGTAATAGTATACAAAGGGATAACCAATACAGAAGTAGAATTGTTATAGCTAGAGGAAATGGTAAGGAGGTGGAGGGTGTGCTCCCCCCCCCCAGACCTCTGGTAGCAGGGAGGAGGGACATCCTCCAAAAAAGAAGGGGTTTCCTCTTCAGCCCCCAGTATCAGAGGAAACACCATCCAGCTATACTTTTTAGGTATAGAAGAAGATAGAATAATAGAAACTGAGCATATAGAACAGAAGTTAGAAGAATGAGTAACAAATTATCGAATAATTAAAGGATGTATTAATGGTCAGAACATGATTTAGAGGGAGTTGTATGGTGGTTTTATATGTGGGTAAGATATGGGAATAAGAAAAACGAAGAGGATACAAACTGGATCTGGATTAAGTTTAATTTGTTGGTTATACAGATGGAATGTAACCTCATGTTTTGTTTAAATTATGAAATGGAATATAATATATAAGGGTATGAAATATTTTTATGAAATATGAAAGATATACTCAATAAAATATAATTTAAAAAAGGAAAGGTTAGTGGAAGCAGTACAGGAGGTAGAGTTACCATTACTAGGTTGACAACCAAAGAGAGACTCACCCAGTTGGGGGTGGAGGAGCTCACTGGTAATGTAGTGACATCACCAGTGATGCAATGATGCCCCTTCCAGATGCTGATGAGGTGACTGATCATAGAACTGCTTGAGGCTCCAGTAGAGTGGCTGTGTTCCTTCTCCTGGCCATCAGTCACCCTGTAGGGCAGTGGCCTGTTGGGAAATTTCCCTGTAAGAGAAATGACCAATCTGCCCTTATTTGAAACTAGAAGTTGCTACTGCCAATTTTGAATGCACACATCTCCTTCCCCCCCCCCCCCCCCCCGGCTCTGAATGAATTCGTTTGGTAGAATTGCTTTTTCTCTTTAAAGAAAAATGACTAAGAGGAATTTGGGAAGGACTGAATAGAGAGTGGAGGCATTGCTACAGCTTTGTTTCCTTCGATCTCTCTCTAAAGAATTCAGCTGCTGTCACAGAGGAGGAGGATGGTATCAGAGATGATGCTATATTGCAGCAGATACCTCTTGTAAGCAACTGCAGTTTTGTGTTGTTCCTCTCTAAACTGTACAGGAATTCTTAAATAAATAAATAAATCAGATCACATCTGTGTGAGCCATCTCAGCTGTGTTGAAACTGTACTATGTTATCTCCTGCAAAGCCTCTCCTTTTCCCCTCTTTTGCCCCCCCCCGAAAGGACATTACTAATGGGTACCCCTGGTGTTATAGAAGCAAGCTGCAAAGGATTTTTAAAAGACTAACAGGAAATGACAAGAGGCTTCTGTTTCTCCACTTTTTGCTTTACTTCTCTCACAAGGTAAGCAAAGGCTACCTATTTCAGGCTGGAAAAAGAAGAAATGTCTGGCTGTGAAGCTATTTTGAGGACAGTGGCAGATAAAAAAAAAAACACCAAAAATGGGACAACATCTGAAACCTCACAAGGCTGGTGCAGTAGGCCCTGCCCCCACATGTGCAAGGAGGGAGTGTGAGCATGAGCATGCTGGCCCTGCCCTCTGCCTCCATGTGATTTCCTGGTCATCTGCAGAGTGTGACCCTGTGGAGGAAACGGCTGCACTTACAGCCCCTCCCTGTAACCAGCATTGCTGCTTTCAGAATGCTGCTGATCACATGGAGGGGATGTGTGCACAGACACTTCCTCCACAGGGTCACACTCTGCAGAAAGCTAGGCAATGGTGTGGAGGGAGGAGCCAGGGCCAGCACACTGAAGCCCACTTTCCTTCTCTAGTTAGTCAACAGATGGGGGAGGGGTCATCTGTCCCAGGACAGTGGCATCCCAGGCTGACACACTGAGCTTATGACATGCTACCAAGGCTTTCATAGGCCCCGGTCACATGGGAGGATTTGATCCACAAGAGGGATGGATCGGGGGCGCATCAAGTGGGTGTGATCACACCACAACATCTGGGAAGCGGTACGCACCCGTCCCTGATCCATCTCTTTCGGCCGAAGATGCGGAGTTAAAATAAACCTGCAAAGCACTACTACTTACTGGAAAATCCGCAGCACGGGCGGCCGTGTGATCGCCGATGCACCCATCTCCCACAGTATGCGAGGCCCCCTGCTGAAAAAAACTGCGCAGGCACACACATGCACAGCTGACTCGCCTCGCTCTCCTGTCTGTGGCTTCCCCCTTGCATCTGATCATGCTGGGGAGCATATGCACGGTGGCTCGGGGGATCTGTCTGATCCCGCTGCCGCACTTCTCTTTTGCTGCAGCTCTCAAAAGCCGCACATCCGCCCTGGCTTTTCCTACGGTGTGACCGGGGCCATAATTTGTTTTCTTGCAATATTCCTGAAGTGACTTCCCCCTCTCTTTCTTCTCCTCAGACCCCATCCTCAGCAGGCTTTATCCGTAAAATATCCTGGAAATTTCCAACCTGGAGTTGGCAACCCTATGTTCTTTCCAGGCAACCATCAGCCTATCTGCCTGTCTGTCTTCAGGTTTACATCCCCCCCCCACTCTGCAGCCTCTGCCTAGGGAAAGGGTAGTCTTTCCCTGCAGTGGGAACCAAAGCAGCTGACCTCATTCTCCTGTCCCCTGTATGTTAAGGTTGAAAGTCTGTGAATGGACCATAATCCCCCAGGCAGCTTTTATAACATGAACCTGGGACCTACACACCATCCTCTGAAGCGCTCTCAGGTACATATCTGTGGCAGGAATGGGATGACTGCTGGCACCTTTTCCTATCATTTTTTTCCTTGTGGTATTTTGCTTGTGGTGTGATCTGTCTTTTTTGTGGTGTGGCATGGTTGTGTTATTGGGGTTTTTTTTAAGGGGAAGTGATGTGTTGTGAGTGAAGACATATTTTACCTCAGAATACACCAGGTCACATATGCAAGTGACAGTTCCAACTGTCTTGTGGGGGGTTGAGGTGTGGAATGGAGTAAAGTCCAATCAGCTTCCATATGCAAATGACCTTGAAATGCTGGCCCAATCAGAGAAGAGTGGCCTAGGCTGCAGTGGGTGGGAGAGAACTCAGGCAACACAGCCAGTGGATAGAGACACCTTTTGATTGACACATCACAGAGCCAACTGATTTTGGAGTGCATAGAACGTTGTGGGACCAAAACGCAATTATATATAAGGACAGGATTCAGCAAGAACAAGACAAAGCTCCTGTTTAAATAACATGCAAACTTCACCCACATCCCAAACAACTACCAATGATAGGTTACTTTCTCATTCGCCACCTTCGGAGTCCTGGTGGGCTATTGTTCTAGAACTCCAAGCTCAGCCAGTCTCTGGTAGAAACAGTCCTGGAATGTTCCAGTCCCAATACATAACAACCTAGAAATGAGTAGCCATTATTGCTATCATTCCCTTAGATACTTCTTCTTTTGTGTAGTGACTGTAATAAATTGGAGAACACCTTTGGAGGCTACGGGGTGAGGGGAGGAGGCTGTGAAGCAACTGCCATCTGGACTGAAAAACATCCCCAACTATGGCCTCTCATATGGAGTCTTTATACTCCAACTGCCCACAATCAAATAAAAAGGGAGACAAAAACTTGAAAGTAAAGATTGATTGCATGAAAGCTATGTGCTCCAAAAGGTTTAGAAATCTGCCAGATTAAGACTATACAAATATGTGAGGTAAACAGAGAACACAGTTTCTTATATTTTTGACTTGACAGACAAGACACAGGTGGAGATGAACAACAAAGGTTTATTTAAGAAAATAAAGTATTTAATAAGATATGATGTGAGGATAACTTAGATATCTAAAGTATAGCTGGCTCTCAAGTAAAGTAAATAATCCCTGAGAGGATATTTCCTTTCTCTGGACAGGCTACTCTCTATTCAATCATTATGGGGGGTGTTTGCCAACTGCCCTTTTTAAATCTTGGGCATTTTATAGAAAGACTCTTTGGTATTTTGCAATGTTTGTTAATTTTTGAAAGTATGTTGCACCTGATTTTACTGGTCATATTGTTGTGGATTCCTTTTGAATTACTGTTACAGGAGAGAGTACTGACTTTTGATAAAGCTTTTGTGGAATGTGGAAATCAGGAAGCTGGCGAAAGCATGAAGTTGTAATCTCAAATTGCAAGTCGTCTTCAGATCTCTCTACCTTCTGCTTGAGGAAAAATCCTGTGACTGTTTACATTGTTCTTTGAACATATCTATGTTACGGAAATAAATACAATGAGCTCTAGAAAGAGGCTCTGGGTGGGTGCCCCAGCCTTGGGCACTAAGTGTGTCAATTTTCTGTGGTGACCTCAGCTGGGTTTAATGACAGAGTCCACCATTTTCTCCAAGGGAACTGCCATCTGAAGAGCACTTGTAATTCCCCAGGAGGAAATGACTGGTTTGGCGGTTAGAGTCTATGGCATTGTACCTTTCTGAAGTCCCACTCCTCCTCAAACACCACCCTCTCCAGCCTTTACTGACGACCTCCGTAGGCATCTGGATCGAGGCAGTGTGGCGACACTGTTGCTGTTAGAGCTGTCGGCCGCATTCAACACAGTCAACCGCCAGCTGCTGACCCACTGCCTCGCCGACGCAGGGATTCAGGGGCTCACCCTTCAATGGCTTGCCTCTTTTCTCCAAGGTTGGGGACAGAGGGTGGTGATCGAGGAACAGCAGTCCCGGAGGCACTCACTTGAATGTGGTGTGCCTCAGGGGGCAGTGCTTTCCCCGATGTTGTTTAACATCTATATGCGCCCCCTTGCCCAGATTGCCAGGAGGTATGGGCTTGGGTGTCATCAATATGCAAATGACACCCAGCTCTATCTGATGTTGGGTGGCCGGTCAGACTCTGACCCAGAAGATCTGCACCGGGCCTTGCAGGCCATGGCTGGGTGGCTCAAGCTGAGCCAGCAGAAACTAAACCCGGCAAAGACGGAGGTCCTGTGCTTAGGTCGGGTCGGTTCGGGGTTGGGGGTCCCTCTCCTGATTTTTGATGGGGCTCCTTTGGTGCCAGCGCCAGAGGTTAGGAGTTTGGAAGTGCTCCTGGATTCCTCCTTAACTATGGATGCCCAGGTGGCAGCCACTGCGAGATCAGTATTTTACCACCTTAGGCTGATCTGGCAGTTGGTCCCTTTCCTGGACCGCGATGACCTGGCTACAGTGATCCATGTGACGGTCATCTTGAGGTTAGACTACTGCAACACTCTTTACATGGGGCTCCCTTTGTTGCAAATCTGGATGCTGCAGCTAGTGCAGAATGCTGTGGCCAGGCTGTTGATGGGCCTCCCAAGGTGGGAGCACATCCAGCCTGTGCTGAAAGCGCTGCACTGGCTGCCAATCACGTACCAGATTTGCTTCAAAGTGCTGGTGCTTACCTTTAAAGCCCTATATGGCCAGGGTCCAGCATACCTGAGGCCATATAGGCCTTTCCCCATATATGCCCCGAAGTGCACTTCGGTCAGTCACACCACCATCTGGTGACCCCCGGACCTAGGGAGGCAAGGCTTGCTGCAACTAGAGCCAGGTCTTTTTCAGTGGTGGCTCCCACCTGGTGGAATGAGCTCCCAGAAAAGATCAGAGCCCTGAGGGAGCTTTTGCAGTTCTGCAGGGCCTGCAAGACGGAGCTCTTCTGCCAGACATTTGAGTAGGGGCCACCACTACTACCACCACCAATGATATTGGTACTAATGGGGTAATAGGACGGCCCTATGAACACCAAACCGTGACAGTAGCTGGATGGGGATGAGTAGCATCTATGGGACATTATCCTCCTTAGTGAAGGAGTATCATTGCTTTATAACATTTTTGAGATACCATCTTGTTATATTGAGAGATTGAAACTAGTGAGCACTTTATTTTGTTAAATTGATTCTCTTGTTTTTATTGTTTTTATGTGTAGGCACCCTGAGCCCGTTCACGGGGAGGGTGGGGTAGAAATACAATAATAAATAAATAAATAAATAAATAAATAAATAAATAAATAAAAGTGAGCCTAGCAGGAGGAGGAGGTGAAGTGTCTTTGTCAGGAGAGACAGCCATTTTGGCAGTTTATTCTGTCAGGGAATAGTGGCCAGGGTGGGCAAGAGGAGCGGACTCAGCACCCAGCCAATGGAACACAAGTATTCTTGTGTTTTTGATGGGTCAGTGGCTGATGGAGCGCACAGCACAGCCAAAGGGAGAGCTGGAAAGTGGCAATAAGTTAGGCTTTTATATCTATCAGATTGTGTTTTAAATTTCTTATGAGCTGCCCTGAGCCCCCTCCAATCCAGAGGAGTTCCATGGGCTTTGATTGCCTGACAGTCACTTGGATTTGCATGAGGTGTAAATCACAATGATTAGTTCAGAACCCTGGAGGAGAGGCAGGACTTTTAAGGATGATTGCCACAACATCCCTATAAGGACCACAGAGGACGGGAACATAGAGATCTCCTGCTGGTTAAAAAATGAGACAACTTGGGGTGTAGAGAGTACCAGAGCAATCCTAAGCATAGTAGCAACAGTAATCAAACACTCAAGACCAGGCAAAGCAATCACTGCCCCAAAACTCCCAATGCAAACAAAACCAATGCAGAATCAGGGAATCTCAGCGGAAGCACAGGTCAATGTGGGCAAGCATAACACTACAAATATCAAATCAGAAACCCCAAACCAGTGTTAAACCAGAGAATTCTCAAAGTCAGAGCTAACAGGAACACTGTTGCAAGCCCAACAAATGTAAAACCAGAGACTCTGGCTGGTGTGCAATCCAAGAATCTAAGGTAATATCAAACCAGAGAATCCACCCCAACCCAACGCAAACCAACTCGGGCAAAGAACACAATGTTGCAAGACCAACAAAACCAATTTCAAAGGACACAATCAAATTTAAAACAATATAGAAAGCCAATACCAAGCCCTGGGAAGACACACAAATACTAAAATTAAAGAAAACAATCCTGGCTCCCAGTATTCCCAGTTACTCTTGAATATTTCCAGGATTTGTCAGGACCCAGTTCCCAATATTCAAAAAAATTCTGGATACCACTCAGAGACCCGAATATATCCAAAATATACCAATAAGGTATATTGGTATCAGATATATCAGACCAGATATATCTGAATGCACATCTCTAGACTGCACAGGAAAAATGCACATAACTGCCTGTGTGTATGCCCTCTACCTATGATCAGTCATGCTGCTTTTGGAACATTGTTGATCATGGGAAGAAGGTATGTATGCAGGCACTTTCTGCATGCACTTCTCCCATGCAGATCACTCATGATTATATGGAGGTGCTGGGATGGCGCCAGTATCATTGTGCCCATTCTACTATCCCACTTGTGAGTGAATGTGCTGCCGGTTTTTCTCACATTCTGAAGAGTAAGTAACTGAAGCAGGAACATCTTCCCATCAGATAGGCTGAATTTTCAGCATGAGCACTCTGCAACTCCCAGATGTTAGTACTGCAAATGAGGCAGGTCACTGCCACAGGAAGTGGTGGGTGCTACAAGCATGGACGGCTTCAAAAGGGAATTAGATAAGCATATGGAGCAGAGGTCCATCAGTGGCTATTAGCCACAAGGTATAGCTAGGGGCTCTGGGGCAAGTGATGCTCTGTCTTCTTGGTGCTTGGGGGGGGGTCAACAGTGGGAGGGCTTCTAATGTCCTGGCCCCACTGCTGGACCTCCTGATGGCACTGGTATTTCTGGCCACTGTGTGACACAGAGTGTTGGACTGGATGGGCCTTTGGCCTGATCCAACATTGGCGTCTCTTATGTTCTTATGTTCTTATGTTCCAAACCCTCTAATGCTTCAGCAGCCAGGGCAAATAGTATGACTATAGTCAATTTGTGAGACAGAATTACAAATTTGCAATAAACATCAAGTCTCTTCAGAGTTTGGTGAATAGCCATTTTTGCTTGCTGTATAGTTTCAGTTCTAGAGTATAATCCACCAGGATTTTATCGTGCCCAAGCCCTATTAAAACTTGTTAGAACTTCTCAACAGCCCCATTGTACACAGTGGACCTGTGTCCAAAAGCCTTCCTCCATTTCTAAGTGCAAAAGCAATTTATTAAGGGATTCTGTGTCTCTTTATTCCAGAATAAGCAGAGTCCCAGACCTTTTCTCCAAAATCACCTTCTCACCATTCATACTCCTCAGTGCCTATTTCCAAAATATTGAACAGGGGTGGGGGTTTTTTAGTTTCTAGTTATTTCAAGGGCTTTTCTGGAACTTGTTTATTAACAGCTAATGACCTTGAAGGTTATCTTGGCAAACCTCTTTGAGCCTCTGCTGCTCAGACAGTAATTAGTTTCTCACCCTGGTGGTCTCATTTCCTTTACTATATTGCTAATCAGTCTGAGATCTCATACTATTAAAATACCTATCATGGATACAGTAAATGTGGTTTCAAATTAGAGTGGAGCTCATAATGTCATGGGGCATGAACCCCCTGCTGTTCCAGGAACAAAGTGAAAATTCCCTGTTCATATCTTTGAAAACCCTCCTCAGCAGATTCAGGCTTCTTGTCCCTTGGAAGGTATAACTCACATGGAAATCATAAACAAACAGAAGTATACACTGTATATTTTTTGATGCAGGCTGTTAATTTGATGCCATTAATAACGAAGAATTCTCACTTATGAAATAATTTAGTTTGAATTAATGCACTGCATGAAGAAATACCAGTGTCTAGTTCAAAGGTGTTAAGGGGGTATAAATGAGTGTTGTGGCTAATCGGATTGTAATTGTAAAAAGGAAGTTGTAGACAGCTATCGATGGGTGCCAGAACTCTGAATTATGCGAGGAATCTTTGGCATAGACTATATTTACATCAAGAAAAATAAATAGATTTTAATTGTGGGCTGCAAGCTTCCAGTCACATTTGGCAAGAATAAGCAACCTCCTAATTTACCATTCAGTCAAGCTTCCAACATGGAGATATTTATTACAGCCATGCCAAAGATCTGACAGAATTGCTTTGGGAAAAGAGATTTTGTTTGTTTGTATTTTAAAACATCCAGTAATTCAGTTGTAAGGGTCTTTTTATTCACCCTCTAAGCTTGCTTGATATTTATGTACTGAGATAAATAAAAGTTGCAAGAACAACCAGGCATCTTCAGGCATGTGGGTAAAAATCAGCCAGACTTTTTCTGCTTCTCTTTTTTCCCCCCACTTTCAGGAACTCCATAACCTGGAAAGTACCCTAATGCCCAGCTGATCCTTTTTAATTAATGTGGCCCATCCCATATATCATTGAGAAAAAGTTTCCATTCACAAAGAAAATCAAAGTCAAGGAATATATTTTATCACTAAGTTCAGACATTTCTGATAAGAAAGCTATGAGTCTGGAACTTATATGGTTCCCACCAGTGTTCCCTCTAAGCTGTTATTGTGAGCTAGCTCACAGTTTTTTAGCCTCTGGCTCACACATTTTTGTCTTAGCTCAGGATGGATGGCTCCAGAGCACACTAATTTATGCAGTAGCCAAATCGCTTGCTCACTACTTTAATACCAGTAGCTCACAAAGCAGAATTTTTGCTCACAAGACTCCACAGCTTAGAGGGAGCATTGGTTCCCACCTCTGTATTTACAAAGAAAGGCACTTACTGGAAGTGGTACAATTCAAGTTCCTACACTCGATCCTTGGAGTCCCATGATGTATCCTGAATGCCCTTCTTAGATTGGGCTGATCCCCTTGGAGACTCATATGTGGCTATTCGCATCTAACTATTGGCTAAAATGTATCTTCCATTCAGTGGGCTTAGAACCCTGGATCTTTACTAATAGCCACCTTTCAACCTGGGAAAGAGCAATTGAGGGGAAACTCCAGGAACATGGCCTCCCCTCACCAAGTCCTACTGTGTCTTGTGTACAAAAAACAAAAGAAACAATTAAACTAGGATCACAGCCTACAATCAGATAAGTCACAGATGCAAAAGTACCCAATTATTCTGCAACATTCCAAATGCTTCCAATCAGCACATTACCTTAGATTCCTTGAGATCTCCAAAGATCAGAGAACCTTTACCTTTACACCCTTTAACATTCTACCCTCATCCCTCCTGGAAAGCAGATGCCATTGCATCCCACTCCCTCAACAGCTGTGCCCATGCCATGCAGGGAAAGGAGAGTCTATCAACCATGTTCTGCTGCACTGCCCATTCTACAATGACATTTGATCTCAGTACATAAGGCCAATCCTATAAACTCTACCAGGAAGATCTGAACAACTTAACATCTCCTTCTTTCTTGTAGATTCCTCCCAGGAGATAACAAATAAAATAGCTATGTTTTGGCTTTGGGTGTGTGGGATACGCAAGTGGCTGACCAAGTCTTAATAATAACCTGTTGGGAGGAAGGCACCATCTCTCCATCCCTTCACAATCTGCACTCATTGTTACAGTGTCCCTTATTTTATTTTTTTATTCTTTATTTTTTATCTTATTCTTTATTGTTTTTATCTTTATCCTTATTATTACTGGTCTTGTATTGAAATAAACTGTGTGTCTGGAACTAAATCAATTTGAATGATGGGCTGGGGGCCAACATGATTTTCTATTTTAAAAAATGTGGCCATTCATACAAGTGGTATCATTTTGGAGCCATCAGATCCTACCACCTTTTTGAAAAAGAAAAAGAAATGTCATGAGAAGATATTTTTAATGCAAGTCAGTCAGCATATTGTTAGAAACAACACAGATCACTCGAGATCTTGTGCCAGAAAATAATCTTAACTGCCTTATGCTATTTCTTGGTCCTTGTTTGCAGGATATTGAAGTATATATTAAATTTAATGAGTATGGATTTTTTTCTGTTTGGATTATGGTTCCCCAGTCCTATTACCATAAAACCTATGGCTAAAGGGGGGGGTCACAGAAATCTTTGGTGTTTCTTCATTATACTTATGCAGGAGCACAGTTGTGGGTAACTTTAGCCCTGTGGGCTGGCAGATGGCCCTGTGGATCCTGGGTGGCAACAAAGCATTTCAATCAGCCTGGCCATAAGTAAGGAAATACCACTGAAGGTAAGTGGGGCCCATCACTAACACCAACACAGTTAAAAGAGGGTAGCCAAAAGGGGCCAAAACAAGGGACGGGAGGCCAAGGGAAGCCCACCAGAAGATGGAAGCAACAAAGAGCTGGGGGCAGAGGCAAGCCCACTGATTGGCCCAGGGGACACTCAAAGTTCTGAGGCAGAGTGGGGCCAAAGAGGGTAGAACGAGGAAGTGAGCAGAACTGGAAGTCCTTAACTTACCTGTTTGGAGAACAGCACAGAGGAGCTGGGCACACCAGTGTAGGTTGACAAATGGGAATGCACAGGCATCTGTAAGAGAAATAAAAGAAAATGAAAATCTGTCAGGCAGAGTCACCACAGAAGAACCACTAGGGACCCATGTCAAATGGGGTCAAGGAACCTGGTCTGAGGCCCTGCAGATAAACATGACAAACCCACTGGGACATGTTCCAGAGATATGTTAGTCTATTGCAACTAAACTTTAAAAAAAATGTATTGTGGTATCCTAACAGATATGGCTTCATAAACTTCTGTGAGGCCACTTAATCAGATGGCTGGAGCATTCCATTCAGTTGACATATCCCTCATAAACTTTTATATAGTTTGGCTTTGTACCCCCCCCCCCATTTAACTGCTGTTTGTAGTATTTGTACATGCCAATAAAAGTGACTGACTGACTGACATTTAGTTGACATATACATACACACTCAAAGTTACAAATAGCAGAAGAACGGGAGAGTATAAAATATTACAAAGAGAGCTTTATACTTTAAATTCTATTTTTAATCTTTTTTTTGTCTTGAGAGGCTTTCAGAACTAAATGAATCTGAACAACACAGCTATATAATATTTTGGGAAGAGCCAGATTTTTCTAAATATAATAGTGAAACATTTCTAAACTATTTGTTTTGACAGGTTTTTGGCATATTGCCATGAGAAGGCTTGTAGGAATTATGAAGCAGCAGCAGTATTGTATATATTCTCGGGAGTAATGATTAAAAAATAAAATAGGACCTTTCTATAACAGAATCTATATTTAAAATCTCTAAAGTAGATGACACCTGACACAGTAAAGCTCATGAATGGCATATTAGGGGGATAACCAGAGAATAAACTTTTCACCTCCAATCTTCAGCTCTAATATTTTTTTGAAGAAGAAAATTTGGAGGGTTCACTTTGAAACATTAAAATAATAAAATGTCATTGCTTCTTTTTTGAAAAATCTGTTCCATTCCAAAGTTTAAAACAGTTTTATTACATTGCTAGGATATCATTAAATTTTTATGCCAAGCATACTTTAGCTTACTTTATTCTAACAAAATCAACACAAGTAAGCTTTGAACGCAAGTTGGCAAGGCTGAAGATACCAGGAATTGGTGGAAATGGTCCAGGCTTCATTCCTTCCTCTGGCAATAAGTAACTCTACTTTTTATGCAGATAGGAGGCAGAGACTAAACCCTTCCCTTCTCTGTGAAAGTAAAGCATGAAAACACACACAGGAGAAGTGAAAGATGATTGAATAAAGGATTCAATCATTTCTGTGTGAAAGAGCACTATCAGAAATCTATTGGATATCTTTATCACATTTCAAAGCCCCTTCATCATAAGTAGGGTTATCATTTGCCCAATGGGGGCAGGGGATCCCCCAATTTGGCAGGCCAGCTGGCTGGCAGGAAGGAATCCCCCCAACAGTGACATCACGCCAATGTGCCTGCATCACCTGTAAGTGACGTTGCATGTTGGTGACATTGAGGGGTGACACTCTGGATTTTGAGCAAAACTCTATGATTTGGTGCCAATTTTACCATTATGTTTTGCCCAAAATCCAGATCATCATTGCCAAGATGTCAGCATCACTTCTGGGTGATGCAGGCATGTTGTGTGTGATGTCACTGTTTCAGGGGGAGTGGGGTGCGATGTAACTTTCTACTCCTGGGACATCCCCAGGACCGGCCTGAGGTGTTTCTGCACCCTAGGAGAGGCTAGCTTGTGGCACCCGTGCCCCCCTCAGTGCAGATGCCAACCTCCCGGTGGGGCCTGAAAACCTCCCAGAAACACACCCGGGAGGGGGGGCACCGGGTGCCACTATGCCAAGCGCCCCCCAGCTTTTCCTGAGCCCATCATCCAGCTGGTGGAGAACGTCCTGCCCTGCGGAGCCCTCCTAAGACCTCACCAACAGCAGGCTCCGCCGGGGGGGGGACGGGGACCTTGGGGTTCAGGCCCTTCACCACCCGTCCCCTTTGGCAGACAGTCAGCAGTCCCAGCCCCCCCTTCCCTCCGGCAAGTTGGAGAACGGCTGACCCTTCCCGCTCGTCGCTTTCCATGCACGCTGCACTGTGTGCTGAAGCCCTGGCAGGTGGATGGGAGACCTTATCGCGAGGGAGAGAGGTTGCACAAAGCCATCCAGGAAGGTGATCCGAATGAGACTGAGGGGGGAAGGATGGGGGAATAGAGAGGAGGAGCACCTTTGCCTTCCATGAACACAAGGCACAGAGGAGGGAGGTGGGTGGGGGGAAATCCCCCCTTCCCCACTTTTGCAAACTTGCATGGTGGCGGCAGTGGTCGCAGTCCCGGTGGCGGGGAGGGCATGGAGGGGGGAGGCACAGTTTGGCGCCCCATCCAGGGCCCCCTCCCCTTGCAATAAAAGCAGAACTGGAGTGGCTGGCCCTAGGGTGCCAAACTGCACCCAGCCCCACCAAAAGCCCTGCATCTCCCAGACTGAGTGACCACCACCGCCGCCTCTTTCTCCCCGAGTCCAGGAAGCTCAGCACTTGCCAGACTCAGGGAGAAAGAGGTGGCGGCAGTCAGGGAGATGCAGGACTTTTGGCGGGGGCTGGAGGGCTTTGGCGGGGGGGGGGTCCAGTTTGGCACCCTAAGGTCCTGCCCGTACTCTAGGCGAATGCCTAGTTCACCTAGCAGGTGAGCCAGCCCTGAACGTCCCTCCCCATTCCTCTGTCTGCAGGTGAAGGGGACCTGGCAACCGTAGTCATAAGGGACACAATATTATGAGTTCTCCCAATCACATGTAAACTGGGTTAATTAAAAAAACAAACACCAACAACCTAGGGAGGCCACAAAATGTTGTTGCCTTACCACTTTGACCTAGATCAAGATGGGTAGACATGTTAATCTGTTTGTAGCAGTAGAAAACAGCAAGAGTCCAATAGCACCTTAAACACTAACAAAATCTGTGGCAGGGTATGAGCTTTTGTGAGTCTGAAGAAATGAGCAGTGACTACGAATGCTCGTATCCTGCCACAAATTTTGTTAGTCTTTAAGGTGCTACTGGACTCTTGCTCAGCACTTTGATCTAGAAATCCTTGCTTTGAAATTGGTTTTCCATTATGAGACTCAAACTTGTGAACTTTTATCAGTTTCTGCATCTTGATGCCAAATTTGCCCAATTAAATGCATAATACAGTCATTCATTGCATACCAGTGGGGCAAAATAGAATAAGACTGACATAAAAGAAGCAGTCAACTTGGGAACCATCTGAAGGGAAAATGAGAGAAATTCAAAGACAACAAATGAAAATAAAAGAATCAAAATAAAAGAACTTAAAATGTGCATCCCTAAACAAAACTGAAGCAGATGGGTGATGGAAGCTAATCCTGCCCCCTTCTTCCCTCCTTCCCTGCACTTTATCTCACAGTACTTCTCTGAAGCATATTGTCTCTGCCAGTCTCCAGTATGGCGAAAATTCTGAAAGAAACAGGGCACTGTGAGGTAAGTTGTAAGAGGGAACAGGAATTAGCTCCCTCAACTTCCCAGTCATTTAATCATGGGGGGGGGATGAAAGCAGAAAAGGAGGCACAGAGAGAGGAAGAAAGAGAAAAAGGCCACCAGCAGTGCCATCTTGCTCGAAAATGCCCTGTATCCAATGTTTAAATGGGTATTTAATTACCTGTGCAACAGGTGTACTTTTTCCTATCAATCATGGAGAGAGGATTTCTTGGGTGATGTCCTCAAAGATCTTGTCCTAATCAAGTGTTGAGGGACGTTACATCAAGAAACAGAATCAATAGAAATAACTTGGAGATTGTTTTTCTAACAACTGATGCACTTTGGGGGTAGAAAGTGCCATCAAGTTTCAGCCAAATTATGACAACCCCACTGGATTTTCAAGGCAAGAGACTTTCAGAGGCGGTTTGTTGTTGTCTGCCTCTGTGTAACAGCCTTGGATTTCTGTGGTGGTCTCCCATACAAATACTAATTATAGTGAAACATTCTGGAATGTACTTCTTTATATTCACTAGGTCAATGTTGGTGCTCTGACCTGGATGGCCAAAGTTAGCCTGATCTTATCAGATCTCAGAAGCTAAGCAGTGTCGTCACTGGTAAGTATTTGGATGAGAGACCACCAAGGAATGTCATAGTTGCTATGCAGAGGAAGGCAATGGTAAACCACCTCTGTAAGTCTTTTAACATGAAAACCCTACTGGGTCATGATAAGTTAGCTGTGACTTGACAGCACTTTAGACACACATGCACGCACACACACACACATGTGCGCTATGTTGGTATTAAACTGGAAAAGACGAAAAGACAAAATTTCCTTTGAAGGTCTTTGACTTTGCTAGGCAGTGAATCAGCCCATTACAGCCACTTTCTCTTAAGAAAATGTTCTTGAATGTAGGCAAATGAAATTCAGGCCCCCAATAATGTACTGAAAATGTCCATAACAGTTTGCAACATTGTAGGCAGACTGTCATAAATGCAAAGAAACTAAAAAGTGGATTCTGCTGATAAGAAATGTGCCTAGAAATTTAGATGACCCAGTTGAGAGATGCCCGGAAGCAACACAAAAGACCCCAGATGTGCCAATGATGCTCCAAAAACCCTGGGGGGAAAAGAATCCATAGCTGTACACACAATATTTTTTCCTTCAACACAGTGAGCTGCTGAAACCTCTAGAGACAACAAAGAGACTCCCCTGAGTTTTCTCTGAAATCAACAGAAATAAAAGTAGATCATAGCACTTCCACGAGCTGGCTTATTGTCAAGCACAATAAGAAATGTGCCTCTATTTGTGACAATTTTCATCTTTGTCACCTACTAACTATTTTACATAAGAACATGACTAACAGTGCAATCCTGTGATGAGTTACTCCCATCTAAGTCAATCAATTTCCATGGGTTTAGACTGGAGTAACTGCACAGGATTACACTGTATCAATCTTAAAAGCTTTCTGTTTGAAAAACAATGCATTCTGTCTTAGCTGCTTTTATGCCTGAATTGTAAACTGAACATTCCAGTCATTTTGTTTTGCTAATCAAAATAATACTACATTTCCTACAAGTAGTAACTTCTGCTTTTTCTTTAGAAATAAGGGTTGAAATAACAAAGAAATCGTCCTGTGCAAATGGGGGGAAAACTGAATGGCTTGCCTACTTTAGTTTTACGATGAAAACTGCAAAGAATGTATATTAGCCAAATCAAACCTTCAGCCTTAGCGTCTAGTGAAAAATGGTTAATGATTTCAGTTCTGTCAGCTTCAGATTGTAGGCATAAACTACAGAGATTAATGCACTATAGCATTTCTTGGTGGATTGCATATTATTTCAATTAATAAAGAATTGTGTAAAGTACTTTTGGTACTTACAATATCATATGCCCATGCTTTGCATACAGACACACACACACACACACACACACACTTAACTTGGGGGTATTACTGAAGAAAGGATCCAAATCCCTACTCAGATTCTATGACTGCAATTATACACACATAGGCACGAATGCCGGGAGGATTTAAAGGGCATGATCAGACAACATCATCTGGGAAGCGCTCTGCAGCTGTTGGCAACCCATTCTGCTCCACTACAGAAGCGGAGTTAAAAGACACTGTGGGAAATCCGGTAGTAAACGGGTTGCGACAGGCCACAGATGGACTTTCCCCTGTCTGATCGCTCCAGTGCCCTCTCATGGCATCGGGATGGCCATCCCGACTCCGTGCCATTGTTTCCCCCCCCCTTTGCAGTATGTGCATCATTGCAAACTCCATAGGGAGCCCTCAGTTTGGAGATGCAGTTAATCAATTCCTCATTTAAGCATATGGGAAACAAACAGCACAAAAGAAATGACTCACCGCAGTTGCGCCTGATCACACACTGACAGGCAGTGCACGCAACTTCAAAGGGAGGTGTGATCATGCAACTGCAGGTCTATTTCCTCTGGAAGAAATAGCCTCGTTCCCCTCGCCCCATTTTTTCTGGTGCGTTTGACCGCACCCTATATGTAGTAAAAAATGGCAACTTTAACAAGTGTTGTTTCTATGTTTTCCACATAGTTGGGAACAATGTATGAGCAATTTATGTCTGTTGACACTGAAAGTGGAAGAATTCCCCTGATCTGTAGAGCTTCACACCTACAATAACCTTTTAAAGAACACTTTTCACAATACTAGGGATGATACTGAATTTCCCCCCCTCATAATAATTTTTATTATTATTTTTATTATTATACAAACAAATGAACAAACGGACATGAGAGCAATAATAGCAACATCATATCTCTCAAACTACCTCATACATATATTTCTAATTGCCAATCATTCAACCTTATAGCCAACTAATACCTTTACAGGCCTTTATTAAATGCTACCTATTTTTTTTTTATGTTTAAGCGTTATCAAAACATTTCATTACCATTTTCTATAAATCTAGATTTAAGTAAATTTTCATAAAGACATAGAACTATAATTTTTGGACCTCTATGTTATTTATTTATTAATTTAATTTATATCCTGTCCTTTCCATGAGCAGGCTCAGGGTGGCTTACATAATTGGTCTATAATGACCATTAATTCACATAAAAACATTTTAAAATTTCAAATACAGTAAAACATCTCTCCTTATATATAATTGAATAGTGGGTGCCAAAGTTCTAAAATGCCCGCCTTTAGTGTTAGGCCGGAAAAACTGCCACTCAGAAGACACTGGCTGAGTTGACTGGCTGCTTTGTGCAGTCCCGCCCAGCATTCCAAGGTCATTTGCATATGGAAGCTGATTGGACCACACTCCATTCCACACCTCAAACTCACCACCACCCCCGCAAGGCAGTTGGAATTTTCAGTTGGGAGAGGTGAATGATGTCAGCTGTTCCCTAGGCAGAGGCTGTGGGGAGGGGGGGTTTGTAAAACTTAAGACAGACAGGCAGATAAAGGTTGGCTGATGGTTGCCAACTCCAGGTTGGAACTCCAGGACATAGGGTTGCCAACCCCAGGTTGGAAACTTCCAGGATATTTTAGGGATGAAGCCTGCTGAGGGTGGGATCTGAGGAGGAGGAGGAGGAAGAGGGGGACCACAAGACAGATACAATGCAATACTGCCCACACTCCAGACAAGCTGTTGCCAGTCTCCAGGTGACAGCTGGAGAGATCTTAAAGCTTTGGTGCTACTTTAAAGTGTTGCAATTTATCAACAGAGTAGTGTTTTGGAAAATCTTTAGAAATTGTTTGGTGCATTTACGATGGAGCTCCTGGGGAACTATTGTTGCCAATCTTGGCCCAGCAGCCATCCAACCATTCTCTTCAACCCCCTACTGTGCAGCTGACTTTCCCCTAGGGTTGCCAATCTCCAGGTGGGACCTGGAGATCTCCCACTGTTACAATTGATCTCCAGATGACAGAGATCAGTTGCCCAGGAGAAAATGGATGCTTTGGAGGGTAGACCCTATGACATTATACCTGCTGAGTCCTTCCGCCCCCCCGCCCAATGCTGCCCTCTACAGAATCCACCCCCCAAACCTCCAGGTATTTCCCTCCTTAGAGCTGGCAACCCTACATTCCCCTCAGTGCCTGTTGGGAGTGGGTGGTGGGGGAGGGGAAGGGAGTGGGCGACCGGAGGCTTCTGCCTCCTGTCTCCG